>NC_086446.1:139032474-139218502 GCF_028390025.1 Pseudophryne corroboree
TGAACTACCGCACTGTACACTGGTTGATAAAGAGATAGTAGTATACTCGTAACAATTAGGATGACACTATGACGGTATAAAGAATGAAAAAAAAACCACGGTTAGGTGGTAGGTATATAATAATAAATAATACAATTCTGGTCGGACGGACTGCCTGCCGTGTGCCGACACAGAGGTAGCCACAGCCGTGAACTACCGCACTGTACACTGGTTGATAAAGAGATAGTAGTATACTCGTAACAATTAGGATGACACTATGACGGTATAAAGAATGAAAAAAAAACCACGGTTAGGTGGTAGGTATATAATAATAAATAATACAATTCTGGTCGGACGGACTGCCTGCCGTGTGCCGACACAGAGGTAGCCACAGCCGTGAACTACCGCACTGTACACTGGTTGATAAAGAGATAGTAGTATACTCGTAACAATTAGGATGACACTATGACGGTATAAAGAATGAAAAAAAAACCACGGTTAGGTGGTAGGTATATAATAATAAATAATACAATTCTGGTCGGACGGACTGCCTGCCGTGTGCCGACACAGAGGTAGCCACAGCCGTGAACTACCGCACTGTACACTGGTTGATAAAGAGATAGTAGTATACTCGTAACAATTAGGATGACACTATGACGGTATAAAGAATGAAAAAAAAACCACGGTTAGGTGGTAGGTATATAATAATAAATAATACAATTCTGGTCGGACGGACTGCCTGCCGTGTGCCGACACAGAGGTAGCCACAGCCGTGAACTACCGCACTGTACACTGGTTGATAAAGAGATAGTAGTATACTCGTAACAATTAGGATGACACTATGACGGTATAAAGAATGAAAAAAAAACCACGGTTAGGTGGTAGGTATATAATAATAAATAATACAATTCTGGTCGGACGGACTGCCTGCCGTGTGCCGACACAGAGGTAGCCACAGCCGTGAACTACCGCACTGTACACTGGTTGATAAAGAGATAGTAGTATACTCGTAACAATTAGGATGACACTATGACGGTATAAAGAATGAAAAAAAAACCACGGTTAGGTGGTAGGTATATAATAATAAATAATACAATTCTGGTCGGACGGACTGCCTGCCGTGTGCCGACACAGAGGTAGCCACAGCCGTGAACTACCGCACTGTACACTGGTTGATAAAGAGATAGTAGTATACTCGTAACAATTAGGATGACACTATGACGGTATAAAGAATGAAAAAAAAACCACGGTTAGGTGGTAGGTATATAATAATAAATAATACAATTCTGGTCGGACGGACTGCCTGCCGTGTGCCGACACAGAGGTAGCCACAGCCGTGAACTACCGCACTGTACTGTGTCTGCTGCTAATATAGACTGGTTGATATTTAAAGAGATATTAGTAGTATACAACAATACTATACTGGTGGTCAGGCACTGGTCACCACTCCTGCAGCAAAAGTGTGCACTGTTAATTAATATAATTGTACTCCTGGCTCCTGCTAACAACCTGCAGTGCTCCCCAGTCTCCCCCACAATTAATTATAAGCTTTTAATTTATACATTGATGACTGTGCAGCACACTGGGCTGAGCTGAGTGCACACAGACTGAGTCACACTGTGTGACTGACTGTGCTGTGTATCGTTTTTTTTTTTCAGGCAGAGAACGGATATAGCAGAGAGAAGTGAACGGATATATTATATTAAATAAAAGTTAACTAGCAACTGCACTGGTCACTGACTGTGGTAAACTAACTCTGTCTGCGACTCTGCACAATCTCTCTCTATCTAATCTATCTATCTCTATTCTAATGGAGAGGACGCCAGACACGTCCTCTCCCTATCAATCTCAATGCACGAGTGAAAATGGCGGCGACGCGCGGCTCCTTATATAGAATCCGAGTCTCGCGAGAATCCGACAGCGTCATGATGACGTTCGGGCGCGCTCGGGTTAACCGAGCAAGGCGGGAAGATCCGAGTCGCTCGGACCCGTGGAAAAAAAAGTGAAGTTCGTGCGGGTTCGGATTCAAAGAAACCGAACCCGCTCATCTCTAGTAAATACTGGCTGTTTTGTTTTTACACTGCAATTTAGATTTCAGTTTGAACACACCGCACCAAAATCTAACTCTCTCTGCACATATTATACACCCCCCCCCCCCTGCAGTGTACATGGTTTTAGCTAATACATTTGCTGCTGTGATCAGATCTGAGTTAAGCCCTATGTATTTGGCACTGGCAAAGGGTTAGAGGCCTTGCTGTAGAGCTCACACCTTTCTTATCATGCATTGTAATATTTCCTATGTCCTGATGATGTGCTCTCTGCTCCATCCAAGTAAACAGCAATGTAGCATGGCTATCAAAGAGCGTGAAGATTGCAGATTTCCTGTGATTAATGCTAAAGAATGCTATTATAGAGGCTGCTGCTTTAATTCAAGTGTCACTGGGGTTAAATGGTGTTTTTACCTTAAAAACACAGGTAGAGTATACAGTAGAGTGGGAGCATGTAGTGCTATTGATTACAGATTTGATGGAGCTTAAACATGGATAAGGTCCATAGCTATAAGAGTTTATCTTGTGTATCCTTTATTCTTAGTCATGGTCAGATAAGATTAGAAAATACCATTTAAGTGGAAATTTCCTGTTAGCTGTTTTAGCTAAATTGCACCAGTTAAAAAAAAAAAAAAAAAACTAAGCTGCTGTAATTCCTGGATGTTTCCTTACTGCATCAATAGGAAGTGACAAGAAACAATGTAATGTGGAACCGTACAGCAGAAGGGATTGCGGCTACCCCACAATAAGTGCAGCGGAATGTAAGAAGAGGAATTGTTGCTTTGACTGCAGCATTCCCGGGGTTAACTGGTGTTTCTTCAAGTCACAAGGTATGGAGCTGCTGTATAGTTACTCGCAAGTCAGTAGTTGTATGATGCTCACACCTGTTAAGCTGGATACACACAGAATGCCCTACACAGGGGGTGAAATGAGCGCCCCCCCACCCCCCGTACGCTCAGCACACATCACGCTGTGCTGAGCGGGGGGAGAGATGTGTGCTGAGCAGTTCGCTCAGCACACATCTCTCCCCAAAATCGGGCCGTGAATACGGACCTTTAAACTGGATCCACACTTAGATTATCTGTCCAATTTTTTTTTTCTAGTTGAAACAAAATTATGCTAATATGTGGCAGCAAATGACAATTGACCATTTGCTCACAAACACTGGAAAACATCCAAATATGGTCATTTAGATAAATTGGTTAAATCCATTTCATTTAGCTAATTTATCCAAACTACCTTTATTGTATCTTTGTGGGTGAATGATGTGTGGGTCAGTGTTGAGGGTGGTGGAGGAGATGGGTAATAGGCACAGCAGGGTGTGGACAGTCAAATAGTGTGCTTAGAGGCTCAGAGTCATTGTATGAGACTCTGGCAACAGTGACTTGATGAGTCTGGTGTCCATAGGGTGGGACGCACTAACCTTTTTATGCTATTGAAATAGTTCTCCTCCTGACCGACGCAGTTCCTTGCTCCGAGGTTGGTGTATTGTCCTGTTGCAGCGCCTCTCCACTGTGGTCACAGTGAGCTGTGTGGTGTTGCTGGCGCATGCCAATCTCCCCCCAACCTCCCTCTGGCATTTCAGACCTACGGACGCATGATGGGATCTTGTATGATATGCGCGTGTGCTGTAGAGATGAAAGTGGCGGTGAGGAGGCAGATCGTGAAATGGGGAAACTTTGTGGACTGTTAGCGAAGGGGAGCACTGGGCAATCTGAGTTGCAAAGAGGGCAGCAGAAGAGGTTATTGCATGTGCACTGGTGACAGGTCCATCCTTGGTGGCTAGCCTCAGTGGTAAAGGGGTACATGAGCTAGTGTCCCTTGGTCAGCCATGTACCATGGCCACCTCCCTACCTCCTATATATTCTCCCTAATCTGTCACTTTGTTACGGTCTGCTGCTGGCACTGGTGTATCGTCCTGCAGATGCCATCTCCGCCCATTGCTGTGACTTCCCCCAGAGTTAGCCACACAGAGTGACAGATCTGGGAAAATATATAGGAGATCATTACTTTCACTTGCAGCCTACCTTATTTTTTGCAGCCTAGCATGCTCCTGACCCCTTCTCTCACTAATACTTATACAACATTCATGAACTCATCTTAAGGTTTCTTTATTATTCAGTCACACTGTATTGGATCCAAACCATTTCCTGTGGCATTGCAGTCAAACAATTGAGCTATTTACCCTTGCATAGAAAGGTATAATCTAAGCTAGAGAATTCTATTTGGAGCTCACCTTGTACTTTGTGAAGAAATAATCAGCATTGTGGCTGAGCAGATATATGGAGTGTGTGGCTGCACACTGCATTGATCTGCTGAGTTGCAATGCTAATAATATTTTTTTGCAAAGTACCAATAGCTTCATATAATGTTCACAATTTTTATGCAGGATCAAGTAGCTCAATGGATAGGGTGTTTGATTAGAATTCAACAGGTTATAGGTTTGAATCCTGGGTATGGTAGTTTGAGGTGTTATTTAATAAAGTGTGTTTATATATTAGTCACACATGGCTTACTTGTACAAATGGCATGTCACCAGTTAGTGCTGACTGCTGATATGCCATTTGCACAAGCAAGCCATGTGTGACTGTATATGCATTTAAGGAGGGCCCCCCGGCAATACCACAAACCATTGAGTGTCAAGTATACTAGATATATCTTCATATCTCATGTGCTTTCTCTGAGACCAATCTTGTTATGCCCCTTCCCCACGAGGCATGCGCCTTTTGTCCATATTGCAAAAATAGTGGGGGGGGGGGGGGGCATATAATTCTTTGTCACAGGGCACTAAAAAGTCTAGTTATGGCTCTGGTATGCATTATGTAATCTGGCAGACCATCTCTCCAACACTGGCTGATTGGAATAGAAATCCGGTTATCTATGTGAGCAAATGACCATCAACGATTTACTCTCAAACACTAGAAAATGGACAAAAATGGTCCCCTAAACAAATTGGTTAAATTTTGGGTTTAACCAATTTGTGTAATGACCATTTTTGACCATTTTTCTAGCGTTTGGGAGCAAATGGTTAATCGACATTTGCTCCTATACATTACCAGATTTTTATTCCATCCATCCAGACTGGATAGATAGCCTGACAGATAATTGTGTAGTGTACGCCCAGGATAACTGTCAGTTATGCTTTCTTTTATGATGGCACACAAATGGGTGGGCAGATCCAGGGCAAGCACTGCCCACTCATGCATAGTTGTCAACTGATGTGAAGTTCCAGGGGGCAATCTCAGTTATAAATAAAAGTATCTGGAAATTGTCCCTAGTTTAATAAAAAAAAAAAAATAAATTGATCAACTCCATTTATTTAGTATGATATCCCAGGTGATAGGATGCCGGCAGTCAGAATAACATGCTTTATTAAATAACACATCTCAAAGTACAATACCCAGGTTTCAAACCTATAACCTGTTGAATTCTAATCAAACACCCTACCCATTGAGCTATTTGATCCTGCATAAAAATTGTGAACATTATATGAAGCTATTGGTACTTTGAAAAAAAAAAGTACCAGCATTGCAACGCAGCAGATCCATGCAGTTTGCAGCCACACACTACATGTATCTGCTCAGCCACAATGCTGATTATTTCTTCACAAAGTACAAGGTGAGCTCCAAATAGAATTCTCTATCTTAGAATTATACCTTTCTATGCCAAACCTAGAAGTCGGGCCCCCCACCCTGGGATCCCCCAGAGGGAGGCCCGCCCCGTCATGCGGCAGGCTTGTCCGTTTTGGAAGCAGGCTGACGGGCAGCCCAGGCTTGCTTCAGTCTGGGCTTGGCAGGTCTGGAAGCATGAGCTTGCTTTGGGTATGCCTGACCATGGGTACGCTTTACCTGGAGGATGAAAGGGCCAAGGAAAAGTACTTTTAGCCTTCTGCGTGGTAGGAGTCATACTAGGTAGGCAAGTTGTTTTAGCAGTAGCCAGATCAGCTACAATCTTATTGAGGTCTTCTCCAAAGAGAGTGTCTCCCTTGAAAGGAAGCACCTCCAGGGTTTTCTTGGAATCCATATCCACCGACCAGGATCTCAACCAGCTGTATAAAGTATTACCTTGGAACTGGCTCTCCACTCCCCATTATCTGGTTATCATGACTTCCTCCGCCAGTTTCCAGACTCGCTTGCTGAAGCTCGGCCACTTCTTCCTAGCAGCAGGCTCCTGGATCACTGGGCAGCAGAGGTGCTTGGGAGCCGGATGGGGGAGGAGCAATAAGGCATGCAGCCTTTGGCACCCACACCCCCCCACACACACCCACACCCACCCACACACACACACACACACACCAAAAAAGAACATATCCCAGTTTAACATAACGCTATGTGGTGCAAGGTATGGAGCTGGTCTCTAGTATCAGACCTCTGACATTTGCCTTTTCACCCATATTGCATACTTTTTCTTGCAGGTTGTGTCTTAATTCAAGAAGTGTTCTAAGTACTTCAGCTTAGTATCTTTACTGACCCCTCTTTACCCCACACTACATAACTGACCCCTCTATACCCTACACTACATCACTGACCTTTCTATAACCATCACTGCATTACTGACCACTCTTTACAGTACACTGACCTCTATATACCTGCTAGTACATCCCTGATGCCTATATTCCCTACGCTACATCCCTGAAACCTCTATTCCCTACGCCACATCCCTGACGCCTCTATTCCCTACGCCACATCCCTGACGCCTCTATTCCCTACGCCACATCCCTGACGCCTCTATTCCCTACGCCACATCCCTGACGCCTCTATTCCCTACGCCACATCCCTGACGCCTCTATTTCCTACGCCACATCCCTGACGCCTCTATTTCCTACGCCACATCCATGACGCCTCTATTCCCTACGCCACATCCCTGACGCCTCTATTCCCTACGCCACATCCCTGACGCCTCTATTCCCTACGCCACATCCCTGACGCCTCTATTCCCTACGCTACATCCCTGACGCCTCTATTCCCTACGCTACATCCCTGACGCCTCTATACAGTACAATGCATTACTGATCCCTCTAGACCATACATCCTCATTACATCAGAGAGTTAGTGAAACACTGGAAAAAATAAGGGTATAAGTGGACTACAGCAACTGATGCTCTAAACAAAGGAGAGAGAGAGAGAGAGAGAGTAAAGCACAAGGGAAAGTGGGCAATTGGAACACCATAGAGAGAGGAGAGATAGAAATGCCTGAAAAAGTAAAGGGGGTTGGGTATGGCATCCGGCGCTCGGGATTCCAGAGGTCACATGATCCCCAATCCTAATACTAACCCTCTGGGGGGGTGGCGGATAGGGCTAACCCTCAGGGGGTGGCAGCTAGGGCTACCCCCCCCCCCCCTCCTAGTGCCTTCCCTTACACCACCTCCCCTGGTCCGACTCCTAACCCTCCCTCCAATACTCACCTTCGGGATGTTGGCTGTCTGTGTGCCGGCACCAGTCTCCCAAGTGGTGTCAGGATTCCAACATCGGTCAAATGACCGCCGGTATACTGTCTGCCAGGATGGTAAATGTATCCTGAGGACAGGTAGTGAGTGTGGAGGGATAGGTGGTTCAGTAAAATGTAACGGCTCAAACTGCGATCATTCACTGATAAATTGATTTATAGCTCTCCCTTTTTAACCATTGCAATTATAAAAGCAATGTTTTTTAAACTTTTAAATAAAGCTTGTTAGCATCCCCAGCACACTGTATATGCTGGGAGATGTAGTTATCTATATGAAAACATTTAATTACTGTATGAACTCTAATCCCCCAACTGAAACCTGGATGGTGCTCCTGGCAAGTGACATCCTGGCCAAGGGGTAGATACGCCCCTGAGGGTCAGGGCCAGCAACAGAAATCTTGGGCCCCAGTACACTGATATCTCTGGGGCCCCCTTAAGCCCCCCTTAACTTGGCAGAGGGATCTTTTAAAAAAAAATGGAGCCTTTGACTCGGACCGTCAGTGAGGCCGGCAGGTGGTTTTCATACTGGGCTATCCAGCTCTTCGGTGGCGGTGGCAGGGACATTCAGAAAAGGGCCAGCACAGCAACATGCATAATAATGGCAATACAGTATGGACCACAGGGACTGGACAAAGTGATGGGGTAAAAGGAGGGGGGAGGGTTTAGTTGGCCTGTTGACACTGCAGCATACTTACGACTGCAAGGGATATAGGACTCTTGAGTTCACGGGCCAATTTCATGGCAGTCTCGGATAGGAGGGCATTGTGGATTCACCAAGGGAATGCTGATGCTGACTCCAAGAAGAAAGGGAGTCTCTTCCCTATAAAGGTGAAGCCTTGTTTGGCGACGGCCTAGTTAATTTGATCTCGGCAGCTCCCGCAGGTAAGTCAACCTTCTTGCCCTATGTTCCCTCTCAACGGATGAAGACGCATCATTATCTACCGCAGTCATTTTGGCCCAATAGATATGCAAGAAGTTAAGATTCCCCTTTCTTTGCAGGTAGAGGAAGGAGAAGGAAGAGGTCTGTAGCCTCTTCAAGATCGCAGGAGCAGAGATTGTCCTCTGCTTCTGCCAAATCCACTGCATGAGGCTGGGGCTTTCTTGCAGGAGCCAACACCAGTGGGGGCACGTCTAAAACTCTTCAGTCAGTTCTGGATTCATTCGGACCTGGACTCGTGGGTTTTACAAATAGTGTCCCAAGGGTACAAACTGGGGTTTCAAGACGTTCCCCCTCACCGATTGTTCAAATTGGCCTTAGTCAGCAGGGAGAAGGTTTTTATTCAAGCCTCTTCGTGGTCCCGAAGCCGGACGGCTCAGTCAGACCAATCTAAAATCTGAAATCCCTCAATTTCTTCCTAAAGAAATTCAATTTCAAGATGGAATCTCTCAGGGTAGTGATCTCCAGTCCGGAGGAAAGAGATTTCATGGTTTTGGTAGACATAAAGGATGCCTACTTACATGTTCCCATTTAGCCACTGCATCAAGCTACCTAAGGTTTGCAATTCAGGATTGTCATTACCAATTTCAGACATTGCCGTTTGGTCTGTCCACGGCTCCGAGGATTTTCACCAGGGTGATGGCGGAAATGATGGTTCTCCTTCGCAAGCAAGGAGTCACAATTATCCCGTACTTGGATGATCTCCTGATAAAGGCGAGATCCAGGGACCAGTTGGTGCAAAACATTGCAGTCTCCCTGACAGTTCTTCAACAACATGGTTGGCTCCTACACTTGCCAAAATCGCAGTTGGTCCCAATGACGCGGTAGTTGTTTTTGGGAGTCATACTAGACACAGAAGAGGTTTTCTTCCAGGGGAAAGGCTATGGAGATCCAGAGTCTGGTCAAACAAATTCTGAAACCAGCAAGAGTGTTAATCCATCAATGCATTTGGTTGCTGGGGAAGATGGTTGTGGCCTACGAGCCCATTCAGTTTGGCAGGTTCCATGCCAGAGTGTTCCAGTGGGACCTGTAGGACAAGTGGTCCGGATACCACCTACACATGCACCGGAGGATAATCCTGTCTTCCAAGACCAGAATCTCACTCCATTGGTGGCTGCACAGTTCTCACCTCCTAGAGGGGCGATGGTTCGGGATCCAGCACTGGATCCTAGGGACCACAGATGCAACCCTCCGAGGCTGGGGAGCAGTCACACAGGGGGAAAACGTCCAAGGAAGATGGTCAAGTGAGGAAAGTTGTCTCCACATAAATGTTCTGGAGTTAAGGGCCATTTAATAACTGCAGACACAGTACACACTGGGACGGGTGCCCAGCATCCTCTACAGACTAAGAGAAAAGGATTTACCGGTAGGTATTAAAATCCTAGTTTCTCTAACGTCCTAGAGGATGCTGGGGACTCCGTAAGGACCATGGGGATAGACGGGCTCCGCAGAGTTCATGATCTTCACTGAGGTAACGCACAGCACTGCAGCTGTGCGCCATTGCTCCCATACACCTCACATACTCCGGTCACTGTAAGGGTGCAGGGCGCAGGGGGGGCACCCTGGGCAGCAATATAAACCTCTTTTTGGCAAAAATATAACATATAAACAGCTGGGCACTATATATATGTATGAGCCCCCGCCAATTTTACAGTTTAAGCGGGACAGAAGCCCGCCGCCGAGGGGGCGGGGCTTCTCCCTCAGCACTCACCAGCGCCATTTTTTCTCCACAGCACCGCTGAGAGGAAGCTCCCCGGACTCTCCCCTGCTTATACCACGGTAGAGAAGATGGTTGAAAAGAGGGGGGGGGGGCACAAAATTCGGCGTAAATTACATACAGCAGCGCTACTGGACAAACATTAAGTTACTGTGTTATTCCTGGGTTATATAGCGCTGGGGTGTGTGCTGGCATACTCTCTCTCTGTCTCTCCAAAGGGCCTTGTGGGGAAACTGTCTTCAGAAAAAGCATTCCCTGTGTGTGTGGTGTGTCGGTACACGTGTGTCGACATGTCTGAGGAAGAAGGCTATATTAGAGAGGAGCGGGAGCAAATGAATGTGGTGTCCTCGCTGACACCTGATTGGATGGATATGTGGAATGCTTTAAATGCTAGTGTAAACTCATTGTACAAAAGATTAGTCAAGGCTGAAGCTTTGGGACAGTCAGGGTCTCAACCCATGCCTGATCCTATGTTGCAGGGACTGTCAGGGTATCATAAGCGCCCACTATCCCAGATTGTTGACACAGATACCGACATGGATTCTGACTCCAGTGTCGATTACGATGATGCAAAGTTACAGCCAAAATTGTCAAAATCCATTCGATATATGATTATGGCAATAAAATAAGAATTTACTTACCGATAATTCTATTTCTCGTAGTCCGTAGTGGATGCTGGGGACTCCGTCAGGACCATGGGGAATAGCGGCTCCGCAGGAGACAGGGCACAAAAGTAAAAGCTTTAGGATCAGGTGGTGTGCACTGGCTCCTCCCCCTATGACCCTCCTCCAAGCCTCAGTTAGGATACTGTGCCCGGACGAGCGTACACAATAAGGAAGGATTTTGAATCCCGGGTAAGACTCATACCAGCCACACCAATCACACTGTACAACCTGTGATCTGAACCCAGGTAACAGCATGACAACAGCGGAGCCTCTGAAAAGATGGCTCACAACAATAATAACCCGATTTTTGTAACAATAACTATGTACAAGTATTGCGGACAATCCGCACTTGGGATGGGCGCCCAGCATCCACTACGGACTACGAGAAATAGAATTATCGGTAAGTAAATTCTTATTTTCTCTAACGTCCTAAGTGGATGCTGGGGACTCCGTCAGGACCATGGGGATTATACCAAAGCTCCCAAACGGGCGGGAGAGTGCGGATGACTCTGCAGCACCGAATGAGAGAACTCCAGGTCCTCCTCAGTCAGGGTGTGCCCCTGACCAAGTATCAGCTCGGCAAAGTTGTAAAGCCGAGAGCCCTCGGGCAGCCGCCCAAGATGAGCCCACCTTCCTTGTGAAATGGGCATTTACATATTTTGGCTGTGGCAGGCCTGCCACAGAATGTGCAAGCTGAATTGTACTACATATCCAACTAGCAATCGTCTGCTTAGAAGCAAGAGCACCCAGTTTGTTGGGTGCATACAGGATAACAGCAAGTCAGTTTTCCTGACTCCAGCCGTCCTGGAAACCGATATTTTCAGGGCCCTGACAACATCTAGCAACTTGGAGTCCTCCAAGTCCCTAGTAGCCGCAGGTACCACAATAAGCTGGTTCAGGTGAAACGCTGACACCACCTTAGGGAGAAACTGGGGACGAGTCCGCAGCTCTGCCCTGTCCGAATGGACAATCAGATATGGGCTTTTGTGAGACAAAGCCGCCAATTCCGACACTCGCCTGGCCGAGGCCAGGGCCAACATCATGGTCACTTTCCATGTGAGATATTTCAAATCCACAGATTTGAGCGGTTTAAACCAATGTGATTTTAGGAATCCCAGAACTACGTTGAGATCCCACAGTGCCACTGGAGGCACAAAAGGGGGTTGTATATGCAGTACTCCCTTGACAAACTTCTGGACTTCAGGAACTGAAGCCAATTCTTCTGGAAGAAAATCGACAGGGCCGAAATTTGAACCTTAATGGACCCCAATCTGAGGCCCATAGACACTCCTGTTTGCAGGAAATGCAGGAATCGACCGAGTTGAAATTTCTTCGTGGAGCCTTCCTGGCCTCACACCACGCAACATATTTTCGCCACATGTGGTGATAATGTTGTGCGGTCACGTCCTTCCTGGCTTTGACCAGGGTAGGAATGACCTCTTCCGGAATGCCTTTTTCCCTTAGGATCCGGCGTTCAACCGCCATGCCGTCAAACGCAGCCGCGGTAAGTCTTGGAACAGACATGGTACTTGCTGAAACAAGTCCCTTCTTAGCGGCAGAGGCCATGAGTCCTCTGTGAGCATCTCTTGAAGTTCCGGGTACCAAGTCCTTCTTGGCCAATCCGGAGCCACGAGTATAGTTCTTACTCCTCTACGTCTTATAATTCTCAATACCTTGGGTATGAGAAGCAGAGGAGGTAAGACATACACCGACTGGTACACCCACGGTGTTACCAGAACGTCCACAGCTATTGCCTGAGGGTCTTTTGACCTGGCGCAATACTTGTCCAGTTTTTTGTTCAGGCGGGACGCCATCATGTCCACCTTTGGTCTTTCCCAACGGTTCACAATCATGTGGAAGACTTCCCGATGAAGTCCCCACTCTCCCGGGTGGAGGTTGTGCTGAGGAATTCTGCTTCCCAGTTGTCCACTCCCGGAATGAACACTGCTGACAGTGCTATCACATGATTTTCCGCCCAGCGAAAAATCCTTGCAGTTTCTGCCATTGCCCTCCTGCTTCTTGTGCCGCCCTGTCTGTTTACGTGGGCGACTGCCGTGTTGTTGTCCCACTGGATCAATACCGGCTGACCTTGAAGCAGAGGTCTTGCTAAGCTTAGAGCATTGTAAATTGCCCTTAGCTCCAGTATATTTATGTGGAGAAAAGTCTCCAGACTTGATCACACTCCCTGGAAATTTTTTCCTTGTGTGACTGCTCCCCAGCCTCTCAGGCTGGCCTCCGTGGTCACCAGCATCCAATCCGGAATGCCGAATCTGCGGCCCTCTAGAAGATGAGCACTCTGTAACCACCACAGGAGAGACACCCTTGTCCTTGGAGATAGGGTTATCCGCTGATGCATCTGAAGATGCGATCCGGACCATTTGTCCAGCAGATCCCACTGAAAAGTTCTTGCGTGGAATCTGCCGAATGGAATCGCTTCGTAATAAGCCACCATTTTTCCCAGGACTCTTGTGCAATGATGCACTGACACTTTTCCTGGTTTTAGGAGGTTCCTGACTAGCTCGGATAAATCCCTGGCTTTCTCCTCTGGGAGAAACACCTTTTTCTGGACTGTGTCCAGAACCATCCCTAGGAACAGCAGACGTGTCGTCGGAAACGGCTGCGATTTTGGATATTTAAAATCCACCCGTGCTGTCGTAGAACTACTTGAGATAGTGCTACTCCGACTTCCAACTGTTCTCTGGACCCTGCCCTTATCAGGAGATCGTCCAAGTAAGGGATAATTAAGACGCCTTTTCTTTGAAGAAGAATCATCATTTCGGCCATTACTTTGGTAAAGACCCGGGGTGCCGTGGACAATCCAAACGGCAGCGTCTGAAACTGATAGTGACAGTTCCGTACCACGAACCTGAGGTGCCCTTGGTGAGAAGGGCAATTTGGGACATGGAGGTAAGCAACCTTGATGTCCAGGGACACCCTATTGGTTCGCTATCACTGCTCTGAGTGACTCCATCTTGATTTGAACCTTTGTATGTAAGTGTTCAAAGATTATCCATTTAGAATAGGTCTCACCGAGCCGTCCGGCTTCAGTACCACAATATAGTGTGGAATAATACCCCTTTCCTTGTTGTAGGAGGGGTACTTTGATTATCACCTGCTGGGAATACAGCTTGTGAATTGTTTCCAATACTGCCTCCCTGTCGGAGGAAGACGTTGGTAAAACAGACATCAGGAGCCTGCGAGGGGGAGACGTCTCGAATTTCCAATCTGTACCCCTGGGATACTACTTGTAGGATCCAGGGGTCCACTTGCGAGTGAGCCCACTACGCACTGAAACTCTTGAGACGACCCCCCACCGCACCTGAGTTCGCTTGTACGGCCCCCGCTTCATGCTGAGGACTTAGTAGAAGCGGTGGAGGGCTCTGTTCCTGGGAATGGGCTGCCTGCTGCAGTCTTCTTCCCTTTCCTCTATCCCTGGGCAGATATGACTGGCCTTTTGCCCGCTTGCCCTTATGGGGACGAAAGGACTGAGGCTGAAAAGACGGTGTCTTTTTCTGCTGAGATGTGACTTGGGGTAAAAAAGGTGGATTTTCCAGCTGTTGCCGTGACCACCAGGTCCGATGGACCGACCCCAAATAACTCCTCCCCTTTATACGGCAATACTTCCATGTGCCGTTTGGAATCTGCATCACCTGACCACTGTCGTGTCCATAAACATCTTCTGGCAGATATGGACATCGCACTTACTCTTAATGCCAGAGTGCAAATATCCCTCTGTGCATCTCGCATATATAGAAATGCATCCTTTAAATGCTCTATAGTCAATAAAATACTGTCCCTGTCAAGGGTATCAATATTTTCAGTCAGGGAATCCGACCAAGCCACCCCAGCGCTGCACATCCAGGTTGAGGCGATCGCTGGTCGCAGTATAACACCAGTATGTGTGTATATACCTTTTTAGGATATTTTCCAGCCTCTCAGCTGGCTCCTTGAGGGCGGCCCTATCTGGAGATGGTACCGCCACTTGTTTTGATAAGCGTGTGAGCGCCTTATCCACCCTAAAGGGTGTTTCTGGCGGGAAAAGGTATACCGCCAATTCACACACTTCATTTAATTTATCTGATTCAGGAAAAACTACAGGTAGTTTTTTCACACCCCACATAATACCCTTCTTTGTGGTACTTGTAGTATCAGAAATATGTAACACCTCCTTCATTGCCCTTAACATGTAACGTGTGGCCCTAAAGGAAAATACGTTTGTTTCTTCACCGTCGACACTGGAGTCAGTGTCCGTGTCGACCGACTGAGGTAAATGAGCGTTTTACAGCCCCTGACGGTGTTTGAGACGCCTGGACAGGTACTAATTTGTTTGCCGGCCGTCTCATGTCGTCAACCGACCTTGCAGCGTGTTGACATTATCACGTAATTCCTTAATTAAGCCATCCATTCCGGTGTCGACTCCCTAGAGAGTGACATCACCATTTCAGGCAATTGCTCCGCCTCCTCACCAACATCGTCCTCATACATGTCGACACACACGTACCGACACACAGCACACACACAGGGAATGCTCTGATAGAGGACAGGACCCCACTAGCCCTTTGGGGAGACAGAGGGAGAGTTTGCCAGCACACACCAAAAACACTATAATTATACAGGGACAACCTTTATATAAGTGTTTTTCCCTTATAGCATTTTAATATATATATACATATCGCCAAATAAGTGCCCCCCCTCTCTGTTTTAACCCTGTTTCTGTAGTGCAGTGCAGGGGAGAGCCTGGGAGCCTTCCCACCAGCAGTTCTGTGAGGGAAAATGGCGCTGTGTGCTGAGGAGAATAGGCCCCGCCCCCTTTTCGGCGTGCTTCTTCTCCCGTTTTTCTGAGACCTGGCAGGGGTTAAATACATCCATATAGCCCCCAGGGGCTATATGTGATGTATTTTTAGCCAGAATAAGGTACTATCATTGCTGCCCAGGGCGCCCCCCCCCAGCGCCCTGCACCCTCAGTGACCGCTGCTATGAAGTGTGCTGACAACAATGGCGCACAGCTGCAGTGCTGTGCGCTACCTTATGAAGACTGAAGAGTCTTCTGCCGCCGGTTTCTGGACCTCTTCACTTTTCGGCATCTGCAAGGGGGTCGGCGGCGCGGCTCCGGGACGAACCCCAGGGTGAGACCTGTGTTCCGACTCCCTCTGGAGCTAATGGTGTCCAGTAGCCTAAGAAGCCAATCCATCCTGCACGCAGGTGAGTTCACTTCTCTCCCCTAAGTCCCTCGTAGCAGTGAGCCTGTTGCCAGCAGGACTCACTGAAAATAAAAAACCTAACAAAACTTTTACTCTAAGCAGCTCTTTAGGAGAGCCACCTAGATTGCACCCTTCTCGGCCGGGCACAAAATCTTAACTGAGGCTTGGAGGAGGGTCATAGGGGGAGGAGCCAGTGCACACCACCTGATCCTAAAGCTTTTACTTTTGTGCCCTGTCTCCTGCGGAGCCGCTATTCCCCATGGTCCTGACGGAGTCCCCAGCATCCACTTAGGACGTTAGAGAAAAGATGTTTTGCACATCACAGAGGAACCCCCTGTCCCTGACAAGAGGGTACATATGTACAAGGGAAAGAAGCCTGAGGTAACCTTTGAGGGGGTCACACGAGCTGAACGAGTTATGTGAAAAAGCTTGGGAATCTCCAGATAAAAGACTGCAGATTTCCAAAAGGATTCTTATGGTGTATCCTTTTCCATCAACGGATAGGTTACGATGGAAATCCTCCCCTAGGATGGACAAAGCATTAACACGCACAGCTACAGTTGGAAAATCAAATTTTTACCTTATGTTCCCTCACAGCATAAGAAAGCTCCGCATTATCAAATGCAGTCCTTTCGGTCACAAAGAAACAAGAAAGTGCGAGGTGCGTCCTTTCTTGCCAGAGGTAGGGGCAGAGGAATAAAGCTGCACAACACAGCTAGTTCCCAGGAACAGAAGTCCTCCCCGGCCTCTACAAAATCTACCTCATGACGCTGGGGCTCCACTGGCAGAGTCCGGCCCATGTGATGTCATGCAGCTGCTCTGACCACACCTCCTGTTTCTCCGTTGCCGACCCCATTTTGAAACCGTGCCCCCGCACCGCTCCATCTCCGACTTGGAAATGGAGTGTTGTTGACCCCCCTCCCCCCCCCCCTTCACCGATTCACCGGGGTGCCGCAGAAAATGCAGGCGGATGCGTATGCTCTTAGCAGTTTTTGCAGTTGGATTGCGATCCAACCTGAATCAGGCCCCATTACCTATCACAATGCACTGCGGGTAGTACAAAATGGGGTTAATGCAGGAGAAAAACCCCCAGAGCTGTGCTCCTTAACTGTCCCTGGTGGCTAGTGGAGCGGCTGCCCAGTAATCAGTGTCCACGCCAGTGCGCACACGGCCCGCCCCCATCAGCGGCCTCGTGATCCCGGAGGGTGGTGTGTGTGTGACTGACCTTAGGAAGAAACCGGAGCCTCCGCTGCAGTGACCCAGCAACCGGGGCACGGGAGTATACTGCGCCACTGGGAGTGATGGAGCTGCAGTAAAGAAGTCTATTAGACCAAGCCTGCTGCAGCCCTTGTAGATTCTTATAAAAAAAGTTCTTCTTTTCTTGCCAAAATTAATAGCTAAGAATAGGCTGCCTGAGGCAGCCCCCTGTTAAGTGGCCTGTTACTGAAGGCACCAACTACAAACTGAGCTCCCTGTTCATGGAAGCGAGGTTATAGAGGAGGGGGCGCTGAGCATCTTGGGAACAGTCAAAAGCTTTGAGCCTGTTGGTGCCTCAGATCAAGATCCTACTCTACACCCCAATGTGAATCCTTGTGGAGTCCAGTGTACCCCACAGAAGAAATTAATGTGTCACACCCATTGGCAGTAACATTAGAATAGCTGCTGATGGGCACAATTGAGAAAGGAAGGGGGGAAAACATTTGAATCCAGCACATATATGTAATTTGAATATGTAATTTGTACCTTCCTACTTTAAAATGTAATGGATGAACCTCACCCTGTGAGAACTATCTTCATGATCAAGAGATCTCATATGCAAGATAAGTATGTGTTGGGATAGGGCTGTGGAGGGCGGCTGCTCGGGCACACCCCTGTCAAGTTAAGGAGATTCAACTGAGGCAGCACAAGGGAACTCTCATCTGGGGACAACAACTGCAGGGAGAACACATTTTCAGACGAATGTGGGAGGGCAGAAGGCTGCCTAATACTGAAGCACCCCCAAACAACAAACCAAATGCAACAACTAGTGCAAGCATTCCTGGGGGAAGGCCTGCAGCAGATGGATTTGCATATGGTGATGTCATCCAAGCAGTGGGCATAGTTGGCTGCAACCCTCGTCTGCATATGAAAAGAGAAAAGGGTCACGCAGGGCATGGCGGCCTTTGTGGGGTTGCGCTTGGATGACACCTAAATCGCTTTATACACCCCCACCCCCCATCAGTGTGGGCTCATGTTGGCCATGCCCCAGCCCCTGAAGCATTCAAGCTGATTTCTTGCAGCAGCTGGACCCAGTAACAGCTCCAGAGTTGCTCTACAAGACAAGTAAAAGGGTGTGAGCCCTGCAGCACCAATTGTAGTTTGCATACACACATATATAGGACAGCATCTCTTATATGCCCCAGGGTCAATAAAATAGTATCCTTATCTATGGTATCCATCCCCTCAGATAAGGTAACCGTCCATGCCGCTACAGCACTACACACCCAGGCCGACGCAATTGCCGGTCTGAGTAAGGTACCTGAATGTGTATAAATGGACTTCAGGGTAATCTCCTGTTTGCGGTCAGCAGACTCTTTGAGGGTAGCCGTATACTGGGACGGGAGGGCTACCTTCTTGGATAAGCGTGTTAATGCTTTGTCTACCCTAGGGGAGGATTCCCATCGTAACCTATCCATTGATGGGAAAGGATACGCCATAAGAATCCTTTTGGAAATCTGCAGTCTTTTATCTGGAGATTCCCAAGCTTTTTCACATAACTCGTTCAGCTCGTGTGACCCCCTCAAAGGTTACCTCAGGCTTTTTTCCCTTGTACATATGTACCCTCTTGTCAGGGACAGGGGGTTCCTCTCTGATGTGCAAAACATCTTTTATTGCCATAATCATATATCGAATGGATTTTGCCAATTTTGGCTGTAACTTTGCATCATCGTAATCGACACTGGAGTCAGAATCCATGTCGGTATCTGTGTCAACAATCTGGGATAGTGGGCGCTTATGAGACCCTGACAGTCCCTGCAACATAGGATCAGGCATGGGTTGAGACCCTGACTGTCCCAAAGCTTCAGCCTTGTCTAATCTTTTGTGCAATGAGTTTACACTAGCATTTAAAACATTCCACATATCCATCCAATCAGCTGTCGGTGGAGACACCACATTCATTTGCTCCTGCTCCTCTCTAATATAGCCTTCTTCCTCAGACATGTCGACACACGTGTACCGACACACCACAAACACAGGGAATGCTTTTTCTGAAGACCGTTTCCCCACAAGGCCCTTTGGAGAGACAGAGAGAGAGTATGCCAGCACACACCCCAGCGCTATATAACCCAGGAATACACAGTAACTTAATGTTTGCCTAGTACTGCTGTATGTAATTTGCGCCGAATTATGTGCCCCCCCCCCTCTTTTCAACTCTCTTGTCTACTATGGTATAAGCAGGGGAGAGTCCGGGGAGCTTCCTCTCAGCGGTGCTGTGAAGAAAAAATGGCGCTGGTGAGTGCTGAGGGAGAAGCCCCGCACCCTCGGCGGCGGGCTTCTGTCCCGCTTAAACTGTAAAATTGGTGGGGGCTCATACATATATACAGTGCCCAGCTGTATATGTGTTATAGTTTTGCCAAAAAGAGGTTTATATTGCTGCCCAGGTGCCCCCCCCCCCCCCCCTGCGCCCTGCACCCTTACAGTGACTGGAGTGTGTGAGGTGTATGGGAGCAATGGCGCACAGCTGCAGTGCTGTGCGTTACTTCAGTGAAGATCATGAAGTCTTCTGCCACCTCTGAAGTCTTCTTTTCTTCTCATACTCACCCGGCTTCTATCTTCCGGCTCTGCAAGGGGGACGGAGGCGCGGCTCTGGGACGGACGGCGATGGAGAGATCCTGCGTACCAATCCCTCTGGAGCTAATGGTGTCCATAAGCCTAAGAAGCAGGACCTTGCAACTCGGAGAGTAGGGCTGCTTCTCTCCCCTCAGTCCCTCGATGAGGGAGTCTGTTGCCAGCAGTGCTCCCTGAAAATTAAAAACCTTACAAAATACTTTCTGTCAGAAAGCTCAGGAGAGCTCCTGAAAAGCACCCAGTCTCCACTGGGCACAGTATCAAACTGAGGTCTGGAGGAGGGGCATAGAGGGAGGAGCCAGTGTACACCCAGAACTAAAGTCTTTCTTAAAGTACCCATGTCTCCTGCGGAGCCTGTCTATCCCCATGGTCCTTACGGAGTCCCCAGCATCCTCTAGGACGTTAGAGAAAATAGGATTTTAATACCTACCGGTAAATCCTTTTCTCTTAGTCCGTAGAGGATGCTGGGCACCCGTCCCAGTGCGTACTGTGTCTGCAGTTATTAAATGGCCCTTAACTCCAGAATATTTATGTGGAGATAACTTTCCTGACTTGACCATCTTCCTTGGATGTTTTCCCCCTGTGTGACTGATCCCCAGCCTCGGAGGGTTGCATCCGTGGTCCCTAGGATCCAGTCCTGGATCCCGAACCATCGCCCCTCTAGGAGGTGAGAACTGTGCAGCCACCAATGGAGTGAGATTCTGGTCTTGGAAGACAGGATTATCCTCCGGTGCATGTGTAGGTGGGATCCGGACCACTTGTCCAACAGGTCCCACTGGAACACTCTGGCATGGAACCTGCCAAACTGAATGGCCTCGTAGGCCGCAACCATCTTCCCCAGCAACAGAATGCATTGATGGATTAACACTCTTGCTGGTTTTAGAATTTGTTTGACCAGACTCTGGATCTCCATAGCCTTTCCACTGGAAGAAAGCCTCTTCTGTGTCCAGTATGACTCCCAAAAACAACAACCGCGTCATTGGGACCAACTGCGATTTTGGCAAGTTTAGGAGCCAACCATGTTGTTGAAGAACTGTCAGGGAGAGTAGATGTTTTGCACCAACTGGTCCCTGGATCTCGCCTTTATCAGGAGATCATCCAAGTACTGGATAATTGTGACTCCTTGCTTGCGAAGGAGAACCATCATTTCCGCCATCACCCTGGTGAAAATCCTCGGAGCCGTGGACAGACCAAACGGCAACGTCTGAAATTGGTAATGACAATCCTGAATTGCAAACCTCAGGTAGCTTTATGCAGTGGCTAAACGGGAACATGTAATTAGGCATCCTTATGTCTACCAAAACCATGAAATCTCCTTCCTCCGGACTGGAGATCCCTACCCTGAGAGATTCCATCTTGAAATTGAATTTCTTTAGGTAGAAATTGAGGGATTTCAGATTTAAGATTGGTCTGACTGAGCCGTCCGGCATCGGGACCACGAAGAGGCTTGAATAAAAACCTTCTCCCTGCTGACTAAGGCCGATTTGAACAATCGGTGAGGGGGAACGTCTTGAAACCCCAGTTTGTACCCTTGTGACACTATTTGTAAAACCCACGAGTCCAGGTCTAAATTAATCCAGAACTGACTGAAGTGTTTTAGACGTGCCCCCACTGGTGCGGGCTCCTGCAAGAAAGCCCTAGCGTCATGCAGTGGATTTGGCAGAAGCAGAGGACGATCTCTGCTCCTGCGATCTTGAAGAGGCTACAGACCTCTTCCCTCTTTTCCTTCCTCTACCTGCAAAGAAAGGGGAATCTTAACTTCTTGCATATCTATTGGGCCAAAATGACTGCGTTAGACAATGATGCGTCTTCATCCGTTGAGAGGGAACATAGGGCAAGAAGGTTGACTTACCTGCGGGAGCTGCCGAGATCAAATTAACTAGGCCGTCACCAAACAAGGCTTCACCTTCATAGGGAAGAGACTCCCTTTCTTCTTGGAGTCAGCATCAGCATTCCCTTGGTGAATGCACAATGCCCTCCTATCCGAGACTGCCATGAAATTGGCCCGTGAACTCAAGAGTCCTATATCCCTTGCAGTCGTAAGTATGCTGCAGTGTCCTTGATATGATCCAACGTAAGGAGTAATCCCATCTCTCCAAGATATCTATATCGGATGACGAGGTATTCGACCAATTCTTGAATACTACTACTCACCCATGCGCATGTAATGGCAGGTCTAAGTAATGTACCCGTGGTTACATAACTAGAAATAATGTAGCTTCCTGCATACGATCCGCTGGATTTGTGACAGGGCCCCGTGCAGAAGAGGGGGTGACTCCCACTTTATTCTGTCCGCAGCAGGAAATGAATAAACAACCGGAAACCTTTTGGGGATTTAAAACCATCTTGTCGAGCTGGCCCAGACTTTCTCAAACAGAGATGGAGGAACGTTACATCAGCTTTCATTATATATCTATATATACATACATATATACCCCTTTGTCAGGAACAGCAGGGTCCTCAGTGATGTTAATATGTCCTTAATATCCACAATCATGTACTGAATGCTCCTTGCCAATATTGGATCTAATCAGGAAATATTATGGCCGACATAGGAATCAGTATCCGAGTCAGTATCGATGTGTAGTAACATTTTTGCGGGCCTGAGTGAAAAGAAGCATAGCCATGAACATCACATCTTTTCTCTACGTCTGTGTCTGGGACACAGATTTATCCAACCTCACTCTGATATTACTGAAACTTTCACCCAGTCAGTTATTGGTGGTGCCAACAGGGCCACCATCATATGTCTGCATTCCTAATATAGTTTCCTCTTGGGAAAAACATTCAGCCACCGACATGTTGACACACATGTACCAAGTACCCACAGACACATCGGCTTATGGGGGATAGACCTACAGTAAATCTGTCAGAGGGACAGAGAGGATTTTTCAGCTCACAATCCAGCGCCAAAAGTACACAGTCTGGGAAATAATAAACTCTATAGTGATAGACTTGTTACGCTCTATAGATGTGCTGGTGAGGTGAGGAGGAAGCCCCGCCGCTGTAATGGCACGCTTCTGTCCCGCTCAGAAACAAATAATTAATTACGCTGGCGGGGTAAGTACAGTGCCCAGGCACTAATGTCCACTTTTGCCAGCCTTTTGTGAGGAATTTATGCTGCCCAGGGTGCCCCCCTTCCCCACCCACACGCCCTGCACCCTGCAGTGCCTGTGTTTGTGTGGGAGCATGGCGCACAGCATTCCGCTCGCTGCGTGGTACCTCAGAATGCCGTCACTGGAGAAGAAGTCTTCTGTTCTTCTGCTACTCGCCTGTCTTCTGACTTCTGGCTCTGTAAGGGGGTGATGGCAGGCTACGGGAGTGGGCATCTAGGCGTACCTAGCGATCAGCACCCTCAGGAGCTAATGGTGTCCTGTCAGCCAGAAGCAGAGCCATTGAACTCACTAGAATTTGGTCATACTTCTCTCCCCTAAGTTCCACGAAGCAGGGAGACTGTTGCCAGCAGCCTCCCTGAAAATAAGAAAAACTAACATAAGTCTTTTCAGAGAAACTCAGTAGAGCTCCCCTGTAGTGCATCCAGTCTCACTGGGCACAATTCTAAAACTGGAGTCTGGAGGAGGGCAGAGCCGAAACTAGGGAGGGGCTAGGGGGGCATGTGACCCGGGCACGGGATTTGATAGGGCGCTGGGATCAGCTGGGTCTGAAACAGCAGAGAATCTATTGAAGAAAAATGGGATTTGTAGTCATGTGTGCTACTGCTTAGACTTTATGCAGTAGCATAGAGACTACAAATCCCATGAGGCATTGCAGAAAGCTGGCCACGGCTGCTGGAGCTAGGGAGTCAGGGTAACGTCTAGTTTCCCTTCCTAAGCAGCGGCGGCAAGCCCAAAAAAGTATACTGCCCGCCCGCACGAGCTACGAATGTGGTCAGCTACTGACCTTTTTCTGGCCCCACACAGCATTGCATTCAGCCCAACAGCACAGTGATGGATGGAAGCAGGACAGCGAGAGACGGAGGTAAAACACACACACATATTCACTGTGACTGGTGTTAACCCCTGCAGCTCATTCAAACTACTGCTCATTTTCACCACTGTGACAGCTACAGATATACAGATATATACAGATATATATATATATTCCATAGACAAAAAACCTTACGGTTTCACATGTCCCATTAAGGCTTCTTAGACATGATCGAAATTTCAGAAACCTGTTGTAACTCTTCCACTCAAACTCCAAAAAGCAATGAAATTCCGATCATTAAGGCTGACGCCTTAATGGACGTGTTCCTTGCGCAATACAGATATGGTATGCCATCACAGCCTGTGGGTAAGTGCAGATTCAGCACTCTCACAGAGTGAGATTGCTGTCACTCACACAATGGTGGAGCTGCTAATTCACAGATTTGTGTGCTCATTGGAATACACACATGCAGTCTATGCAACTGAAGGTCTGAGCAGTTTTGTGGTGCTCCCATCCCACACAGTGCCCACAACCATCCCATTCGGTCACCACAAAAATCCCACCGTGTTACAACAGCTTCTCACTCCATACATCCATCTCACTTAGTATACACATTTAGCTCCCTCAAAATATCTTGGTTAATTGCTAAAACTATAATACCACATCTACTGTCTATGCATCTACACTTGCTTCCCCTATACACCTCCATGCTGCTGTCTTCCCCTATCCCTACTGCTGTGTTCTCCCATCTGTGCTAGTCTGTACTAACTTATCTGCACCATCTGTCTTTCCGCACCTGTGCCTTGTCTGTATCACCGTTTCCTTCTCTCTGTACTGCTCAGTGTTTCCCTCTTCAACGTCACTCTGTCTCCTCCAGTACAGGGCACACTGTCTTCTCTCCCATCTGCACCAGTTTTCTACCCATCCAAGCCAGTGTTTTCAACCCATCTGCACCATTTCCCCCATCTGCACCGCTCTGTCTCCCTTCCCATACTTTGTGCTTAATCTACCCCCTATCCACACCACTCTTACCCCATTCATGTAGCCGACATCCTGAAGGTAAATTTCGTGGGTCCTGCGCTCTTGGCAGGGAAATAACCGCCACAGCCCACCCCCCAGTGGTCCGGAAACGCCTCTGTTGTGCAGACCATGCCCTGCCAATGGCATTCTAACACTGTTTGCACACCCCCTCCTTCCCCGCAACCCACTCTGCCTATCAATCAGGCAGGGTGATCGCAGCCAGTGAGATGCTGATAGCATCTCACTGGGCTCCTGGGGTACGTACGCGCAGTGCAGCCATTGCACGTGCGCACCTCAAACTAATTCAGACTGCGATCGCTGCTGCTGCGGTCTGAATTACCCCGTGTTTCTTTGCCCCCCCCCATCAGTGCTGCTTAGTGTTCCCTCTATCCACACACTTCTGTTCCCCCATCCACACCGCTCTCCTCCCTTCAATCAACAACACTCATACCTCATCTGAGCAGCTTTGTCTTCCGCTCAGACCTTCAGTTGCATAGACTGCATGTGTGTATTCCAATGAGCACACAAATCTGTGAATTAGCAGCTCCACCATTGTGTGAGTGACAGCAATCTCACTCTGTGAGAGTGCTGAATCTGCACTTACCCACAGGCTGTGATGGCATACCATATCTGTATTGCGCAAGGAACACGTCCATTAAGGCGTCAGCCTTAATGATCGGAATTTCATTGCTTTTTGGAGTTTGAGTGGAAGAGTTACAACAGGTTTCTGAAATTTCGATCATGTCTAAGAAGCCTTAATGGGACATGTGAAACCGTAAGGTTTTTTGTCTATGGAATTTCATTGCTTTTTTTAAATTTATTTTTTTTATTCAGAAATGTAAAATTTCACTGTAAAAATAAACATTTGATTTTTTAAATGTTTAATGAAAATTTTCGTATAACATCACTGTTCTGTGCAAAATAATTTTATTTACCAAACCGAATTGTTTAAGGTCCGTACACACTTAACGATTTGATGAGCGACGTCGCTCATTTTCCCCCTCCTTAAGCGACGTCGCTCGTTTTATCGTTAAGTGTATATGCCACCAGCGACGAACGATGCGCTGCCCCGCGGGTCGGTAACAATCATCGCTGTCGGTAGGGCATGCATGAAGGATGTGGACTGTCGTCCACGACCTTCATGCAGGGCTGGCGGGGGCGTGACGTCACTGAGTGATATGAGCGGTCATATCGCTCAGTGTGTACAGTCGGCCGCCGGCCGGCCGGCCCGAGAGGGGGAAACATTAGACGATGTCGCTCACAGAGCGACATCGTTTAATGTGTATGGGGCTTTAGACTTTGGTCAAAATATTTTGCTGCCTTTGCAGCTGATGCAGGGAGGGGGGTAGGCGGCAGCAGCCTGTAACTGAGGCTGGAGGTAGGCGTGAAATGCATTGCTTGTACGTGTGAGTGCGTGGTGTCAGGTGCTGCGCGTGTATATGTGTGTGTGTCAGGTGCTGCCTGTGTATGTGTGTCAGGTCCTGTGTGTGTGTGTGTGTGTGTGTGTGTCAGGTGCTGCGTGTATATATGAGTGTGTCTGATGGTGCGTGTGTATGAGTCAGCTGCCGCACGTGGGTGTGTGTCAGGTGTTGCGGGTGTATATGTGTGTGAGTATCAGGTGCTCCGCGTGTGTACAAGTGTATGTCTGGTGCTGCGCATGAATACGTATGTCTGTGTCAGGTGCTGCGCGTGTACATGAGTGTGCGTCAGGTGCTGCGCGTGTACATGAGTGTGCGTCAGGTTCTGCGTGTGTACATGAGTGTGCATTAGGTGCTGCGCGTGTACATGAGTGTGCGTCAGGTGCTACGCGTGTACATGTGTGTGCGTCAGGTGCTACGCGTGTCTGTGTGTGAGTAAGGTGCTGCGTGTGTATGTGTGTCAGGTGCTGCATGTGTATATTAGTGTCTGATGGTGTGCGTGTATATGTATGTGTCAGGTGCTGCGTGTATATGTATGTGTCAGGTGCTGCGTGTACATGCATGTGTCAGGTGCTGCATGTTTATTTTATTGTGTCTGATGCTACGTGTGTGTGTCAGGTGCCGCATGTGTATATGTGTGTGTGTCAGGTGTTGCGCGTGTATGTGTGTGTCAGGTGCTGCATGTTTATTTTATTGTGTCTGATGCTACGTGTGTGTGTGTGTGTGTGTGTGTGTGTGTGTCAGGTGCTGCACGTGTATGTGTGTGTGTCAGGTGTTGCGCGTGTATGTGTATGTCAGGTGCCGTTCCCCTTCTTCCCATCCCAGCTCTCTCTGTAGAATACAGCTCTGCACCCAGAGAGAGGGAAAGACCAGGGGGCTGATCATTGCACTGCTCACTTTTTGGTCATGAGTTCGGCCTCCTGTTTCTTCCAGTGCTGTGTTCCTGCAGCCCAGCCCTCCCTGTTGTGCCAGAGAATCAGCCCTTCCTTCCCCTGCCAGAGAGAGAGAGCCCGAGGCAGAGACACTCTTCCCGTAGCTGGCCTACCCCCAGTACTTCAGCACTGGCCATGCGGCAGTCAACAAAGGAGACCAGCAGGGGGTCCTGGCAGCATCAGCTGTGGCCGCAGCTGAATTGGGGAGGCCTGCAGTGTCTGAGGTGGGCAGCACTTCCTCCGCCGCTGTCACCTTCCCCTGCCGGAGAGAAAGCCAGAGACATACCCTTCCTGCAGCTGGGCTACCCCTAGTACCTCAGCGCTGGCCAGGCAGAAGTCTATGGAGGGGACCGGCAGGGGTTTCGGGCCGCAGCAGCAGCGGCCGCAGCCAGATCAGGGAGGCCTGCAGGGTCAGAGCTGGGCAGCACTTCCACCAACACTGTCACCTCTGTGCTGGGCATGTACACCAGTCCGTACGGACGGAGGTGTCCACAACAGGCAGCAGTATAATGAGTCAGACAAACTCATTACACGCTGCCCACTGCTGCGCCGCATGCCCTCGATGGAGGAAGCCTAGATGCGGTCCCCAGCAGCAGCGAGGGAGAAGGGTGATAACATCACCCTTCAACCCGGCACCTCACAATCAGCTGGGGATCTGCAGTAGCTTCATCTCTCTCTTCCTCTCCCTCTCTGACAGCACAGCAGCCCCTCTGGGTCCCATGTAGCTCTGCCCCCCTGCTCACAGTTCACTCGGCCTCTCCTGATTAAAAAGAAAATAAGAGCCTGACCTGCTGCTCAGATGCGAGGAGGGGACGGGCGGTAGGTCCTCTGTGAGTGCACTACACAGCAAAATTAACTGACTCCTCACAACAGTGTGGACTGCGGGCGACGTCAGACGCCAATTTGGGTGTGCTTGCTGCACTACCTGCCCATCAAGCCCAACGTGGTGCCATGGTGCCAGCCCCGCCCACTATCCGGATTCCATTTTGTATTAGGAATCCTATAACAGCATTCCGACATCCCTCCCTATGACGCTGCCATCCATACACTGCCGCTCTCATACATCCGCACACTGCCGCTCTCACACAACTGTACACTGAAGCTCTCATACATCCATACACTGCCGCTCATACATCCGTACAACCCCGCTCTCATACATCCGTACAACCCCGCTCTCATACATCCGCACACTGCCGCTCTCATACATCCGTACAACCCCGCTCTCATACATCCGCACACTGCCGCTCTCATACAGCCGCACACTGCCGCTCTCATACAGCCGCACACTGCCGCTCTCATACAGCCGCACACTGCCGCTCTCATACAGCCGCACACTGCCGCTCTCATACAGCCGCACACCGCCGCTCTCATACAGCCGCACACCGCCGCTCTCATACAGCCGCACACCGCCGCTCTCATACAGCCGCACACCGCCGCTCTCATACAGCCGCACACCGCCGCTCTCATACAGCTGCACACCGCCGCTCTCATACAGCCGCACACCGCCGCACTCATGCATCCGCACACCACCGCACTCATGCATCCGCACACCACCGCACTCATGCATCCACACACCACCGCACTCATGCATCCACACACCACCGCACTCATGCATCCACACACCACCGCACTCATGCATCCACACACCACCGCACTCATGCATCCACACACCACCGCACTCATGCATCCACACACTACCGCCCTCATACATCCACACACCACCGCACTCATACATCCACACACCACCGCACTCATACATCCACACACCGACGCAGTTATACAGCCGTACACTGCCGCTCTCATACAGCCGTACACTGCCGCTCTCATACATTCGCACACTGCCGCACTCATACAGCCGCACTCATACAGCCGCACACTGACGCTCTCATACAGCCGCACACTGCCGCTCTCATACAGCCGTACACTGCCGCTCTCATACAGTCGTACACTGTCGCTCTCATACAGCCGTACAACCCCGCTCTCATACATCCGCACACTGCTGCTCTCATACAGCCGCACACCGACGCAGTTATACAGCCGTACACTGCCGCTTTCATACATCCGCACACTGCCGCACTCTTACAGCCGCACACTGCCGCTCTCATACATCCACACACCGCCGCACACCACCACACGCATACAGCCGCACATCATCGCACTCATACAGCCGCACACCGACGCAGTTATACAGCCGTACATTGCCGCTCTCATACATCCGCACACTGCCGCTCTCTACATCCGCACACTGCCGCTCTCTACATCCGCACACTGCCGCTCTCTACATCCGCACACTGCCGCTCTCTACATCCGCACACTGCCGCTCTCTACATCCGCACACTGCCGCTCTCATACATCCGCACACTGCCGCTCTCATACAGCCGTACACTATCGCTCTCATACATCCAACCACTTCCACTCACATCTATACATACATCTACACATCCAATCCCCGCGCAAGGGAACACTGAAATCACTATCACTTTTCCCCGGGGTGTGACCACAGCCAGCCACTACTCCGGCCACCTTCTTGTGACACCAAAATGCATCTTACCTATCATCAGGGTGGTGCTGCTGCTGGGGGCGGGTTGCTGCCTCAGTCTCCTGGTTGGTGCTGCGATTGGAGGGGGTACTGCTTCCCTGTGCTGCCACTGTCTCCCGGATCATCGTGCCGCTGGCTGAATTGCAGCTTGACGCTACTGCTGCCGGGAGTAACAGCTTCCTGACTGTTGTTGCTGGTGGCTGCCTACTGCTCATTGCCGCCGGAACACTGACCGGCTCGGCAGTGATGCTGGCGGAGGAGTAGTGGCGGTGGGGTGGGGGGTGCCTGCTCCCTTCCCTCGAGCATGCCGCAGTGCAAAAAAATAAATAATAAATAGAGAGCATACCAGGGTGAGAGTCTGTATGGATCACAGTGATTACACGGGGCACAGCATAAGGACACCTTGCTGTGAGGGGCTCTGCCCACACAGATTGCTGCACCCTCTCTGATGTCAGCCGCTGCCCTCTCGTTCTCTGGGCGGCCAGTTCCAGTGTGAGGTAGGAAAGGAAGAGAACACACAGGAGAGCAGCCCTGATATATAACAGAGGTGGAAGTTCTATAGGCAGCAGAGACGGAGACTAGCCAGCCAGTCTCCCAGTGCCCTGATCACTACACGCCGCCAGCACAGCATTACAGGAGGGTCATATAGTGCTGCCCTGAGCTAACAGGTGTGTGTACTAAGTGTACCCCGTACAGTGTGCTGCGCCCTGGTGTCTCTGAGAGGGGTGAGGTCACCGTGCCGCTTTAGTATATGGCTTTTCCTTAGTACTGTACGTTACAGCCCTGCACTAGTAGTGGCAACTCTGCCCTATGTGAACCTGTGAGGTTATTTTCCTATTTACAGAATAACCGGGGAGAAGGCGGCCATATTGCGGCTCTCAAGTGAAGGCCCTCTAGTACACCCCCTGCTGGCGGCCACTGCGCAGGCGCAACAAATTGAAATGCCCTCTCTCTATAATGGGGCATATTTCTCTTAATTAAAAAAAACCTGTAACTTTCCGAAAAACCACAACCCCAAAAGGCACTTCACTGGGACATGCTCTATCTAATAAAACAAACCCCAAGTCTTATTTTTATACATATATATATATATATATATATATATATATATATTGGGTAGTGGGGGTATGGCGCCACAGGTATGTGTGAGCAGATAACTATTAAAACAATATATATGTTATTTATAGACACTCCTTTTAAAAATGTAAGGTGTCTGCTATCCCCTAAGTAATCAGCAGTGATAAGCTGCCTTTAAAATGTGAAAAAAAGGGGGGAATAGGGGTACCAGCGACTTACAGTGTCTATCAAATTAAAGTAACTATGAAGAATATAGCAGGATACGGTTTTAGAAAAAGGGTAACAATATATTTATTTATACAATTTATAACATAATGATGGGATAAAAAAGTAGGTAAAAAATTTTTTTTTTGATATGCAGTAAAAAAAAAAAGATTTTAAAAACATAAACAGGTAAAAATAGAGTATATAATTTAGCTAGAATCCAAAATCATGTAAAATCAGTAAAAACAATTTCATACTGATAAAAAATATTTCAGGATGATAAAAATAAGAATTTACTTACCGATAATTCTATTTCTCGTAGTCCGTAGTGGATGCTGGGGACTCCGTCAGGACCATGGGGGATTAGCGGCTCCGCAGGAGACAGGGCACAAAAGTAAAAGCTTTAGGACTAGGTGGTGTGCACTGGCTCCTCCCCCTATGACCCTCCTCCAAGCCTCAGTTAGGATACTGTGCCCGGACGAGCGTACACAATAAGGAAGGATTTTGAATCCCGGGTAAGACTCATACCAGCCACACCAATCACACTGTACAACTTGTGATCTGAACCCAGTTAACAGCATGATAACAGAGGAGCCTCTGAAAAGATGGCTCACAACAATAATAACCCGATTTTTGTAACAATAACTATGTACAAGTATTGCAGACAATCCGCACTTGGGATGGGCGCCCAGCATCCACTACGGACTACGAGAAATAGAATTATCGGTAAGTAAATTCTTATTTTCTCTGACGTCCTAAGTGGATGCTGGGGACTCAGTCAGGACCATGGGGATTATACCAAAGCTCCCAAACGGGCGGGAGAGTGTGGATGACTCTGCAGCACCGAATGAGAGAACTCCAGGTCCTCCTCAGCCAGGGTATCAAATTTGTAGAATTTTGCAAACGTGTTTGCCCCTGACCAAGTAGCAGCTCGGCAAAGTTGTAAAGCCGAGACCCCTCGGGCAGCCGCCCAAGATGAGCCCACCTTCCTTGTGGAATGGGCATTTACAGATTTTGGCTGTGGCAGGCCTGCCACAGAATGTGCAAGCTGAATTTTACTACAAATCCAACGAGCAATCGTCTGCTTAGAAGCAGGAGCACCCAGCTTGTTGGGTGCATACAGGATAAACAGCGAGTCAGTTTTACTGACTCCAGCCGTCCTGGAAATATATATTTTCAAGGCCCTGACAACGTCTAGCAACTTGGAGTCCTCCAAGTCCCTAGTAGCCGCAGGCACCACAATAGGTTGGTTCAGGTGAAACGCTGACACCACCTTAGGGAGAAACTGGGGAGGAGTCCGCAGTTCTGCCCTGTCCGAATGGAAAATCAGATATGGGCTTTTGTGAGACAAAGCCGCCAATTCTGACACTCGCCTGGCCGAGGCCAGGGCCAACAGCATGGTCACTTTCCATGTGAGATATTTCAAATCCACAGATTTGAGCGGTTCAAACCAATGTGATTTGAGGAATCCCAGAACTACGTTGAGATCCCACGGTGCCACTGGAGGCACAAAAGGGGGTTGTATATGCAGTACTCCCTTGACGAATGTCTGGACTTCAGGAACTGAAGCCAATTCTTTCTGGAAGAAAATCGACAGGGCCGAAATTTGAACCTTAATGGACCCCAATTTGAGGCCCATAGACACTCCTGTTTGCAGGAAATGCAGGAATCGACCGAGTTGAAATTCCTCCGTGGGGGCCTTCCTGGCCTCACACCACGCAACATATTTTCGCCAAATGCGGTGATAATGTTGTGCGGTCACCTCCTTCCTGGCTTTGACCAGGGTAGGTATGACCTCTTCCGGAATGCCTTTTTCCCTTAGGATCCGGCGTTCAACCGCCATGCCGTCAACCGCAGCCGCGGTAAGTCTTGGAACAGACAGGGTCCTTGCTGAAGCAAGTCCCTTCTTAACGGCAGAGGCCATGGGGTCCTCTGTGAGCATCTCTTGAAGTTCCGGGTACCAAGTCCTCCTTGGCCAATCCGGAGCCACGAGTATAGTTCTTACTCCTCTCCGTCTTAAAATTCTCAGTACCTTGGGTATGAGAGGAAGAGGAGGGAACACATACACTGACTGGTACACCCACGGTGTTACCAGAGCGTCCACAGCTATTGCCTGAGGGTCCCTTGACCTGGCGCAATACCTGTCCAGTTTTTTGTTGAGGCGGGACGCCATCATGTCCACCTTTGGTTTTTCCCAATGGTTCACAATCATGTGGAAGACTTCCGTGTGAAGTCCCCACTCTCACGGGTGGAGGTCGTGCCTGCTGAGGAAGTCTGCTTCCCAGTTGTCCACTCCCGGAATGAACACTGCTGACAGTGCTATCACATGATTTTCTGCCCAGCGAAGAATCCTTGCAGCTTCTGCCATTGCCCTCCTGCTTCTTGTGCCACCCTGTCTGTTTACGTGGACGACTGCCGTGATGTTGTCCGACTGGATCAGCACCGGCTGACCTTGAAGCAGAGGTCTTGCTAGGCATAGAGCATTGTAAATTGCCCTTAGCTCCAGTATATTTATGTGGAGAGAAGTCTCTAGACTTGACCACGTTCCCTGGAAATTTCTTCCCTGTGTGACTGCTCCCCAGCCTCTCAGGCTGGCATCCGTGGTCACCAGGATCCAATCCTGAATGCCGAATCTGCGGCCCACTAGTAGATGAGCACTCTGCAGCCACCACAGAAGAGACACCCTTGTCCTCGGAGACAGGGTTATCCGCTGATGCATCTGAAGATGCGATCCGGACCATTTGTCCAGCAGATCCCACTGAAAAGTTCTTGCGTGAAATCTGCCGAATGGAATCGCTTCGTAAGAAGCCACCATTTTTCCCAGGACCCTTGTGCAATGATGCACTGACACTTTTCCTGGTTTTAGGAGGTTCCTGACTAGCTCGGATAACTCCCTGGCTTTCTCCTCCGGGAGAAACACCTTTTTCTGGACTGTGTCCAGAATCATCCCTAGGAACAGCAGACGTGTCGTTGGGATCAGCTGCGATTTTGGAATATTTAGAATCCACCCGTGCTGTTGTAGCAGTACCCGAGATAGTGCTACTCTGACCTCCAACTGTTCCCTGGACTTTGCCCTTATCAGGAGATCGTCCAAGTAAGGGATAATTAAGACGCCTTTTCTTCGAAGAAGAATCATCATTTCGGCCATTACCTTGGTAAAGACCCGGGGTGCCGTGGACAATCCAAACGGCAGCGTCTGAAACTGATAATGACAGTTCTGTACTACGAACCTGAGGTACCCTTGGTGAGAAGGGCAATTTGGGACATGAAGGTAAGCATCCTTGATGTCCAGGGACACCATATAGTCCCCTTCTTCCAGGTTCGCTATCACTGCTCTGAGTGACTCCATCTTGAATTTGAACCTTTGTATGTAAGTGTTCAAAGATTTCAGATTTAGAATAGGTCTCACCGAGCCGTCTGGCTTCGGTACCACAAATAGTGTGGAATAATACCCCTTTCCCTGTTGTAGGAGGGGTACTTTGATTATCACCTGCTGGGAATACAGCTTGTGAATTGCTTCCAATACTGCCTCCCTGTCGGAGGGAGACGTTGGTAAACCAGACTTCAGGAACCTGCGAGGGGGAGACGTCTCGAATTCCAATCGGTACCCCTGGGATACTACCTGTAGGATCCAGGGGTCCACTTGCGAGTGAGCCCACTGCGCGCTGAAACTCTTGAGACGACCCCCCACCGCACCTGAGTCCGCTTGTAAGGCCCCAGCGTCATGCTGAGGACTTGGCAGAAGCGGTGGAGGGCTTCTGTTCCTGGGAAGAGGCTGTCTGCTGCAGTCTTTTTCCCTTTCCTCTACCCCGGGGCAGATATGACTGGCCTTTTGCCCGCTTGCCCTTATGGGGACGAAAGGACTGAGGCTGAAAAGACGGTGTCTTTTTCTGCTGAGAGGTGAGTTGGGGTAAAAAGGTGGATTTTCCAGCTGTTGCCGTGGCCACCAGGTCCGAAAGACCGACCCCAAATAACTCCTCCCCTTTATACGGCAATACTTCCATATGCCGTTTGGAATCCGCATCACCTGACCACTGTCGTGTCCATAAACATCTTCTGGTAGAAATGGACATCGCACTTACTCTTGATGCCAGGGTGCAAATATCCCTCTGTGCATCACGCATATATAGAAACGCATCTTTTAAACGCTCTATAGTCAATAAAATACTGTCCCTGTCCAGGGTATCAATATTTTCAGTCAGGGACTCCGACCACGCCACCCCAGCGCTGCACATCCAGGCTGAGGCAATTGCTGGTCGCAGTATAACACCAGTATGTGTGTATATACTTTTTAGGACATTTTCCAGCTTCCTATCAACTGGCTCCTTGAGGGCGGCCGTATCAGGAGACGGTAACGCCACTTGTTTTGATAAGCGTGTGAGTGCCTTATCCACCCTAGGGGGTGTTTCCCAACGCGCCCTAACTTCTGGCGGGAAAGGGTATAATGCCAATAATTTCTTAGATATCAGCAATTTTTTATCGGGGGAGACCCACGCATCATCACACACTTCATTTAATTCTTCTGATTCAGGAAAAACTACGGGTAGTTTTTTCACACCCCACATAATACCCTTTTTTGTGGTACTTGTAGTATCAGAAATATGCAAAGCCTCCTTCATTGCCGTGATCATGTAACGTGTGGCCCTACTGGAAAATACGTTTGTTTCTTCACCGTCGACACTGGAGTCAGTGTCCGTGTCTGTGTCGACCGACTGAGGTAATGGGCGCTTTAGAGCCCCTGACGGTGTTTGAGACGCCTGGACAGGCACTAACTGACTTGCCGGCTGTCTCATGTCGTCAACAGTTTTTTGTAAAGTGCTGACACTATCACGTAATTCCTTAAATAAGACCATCCAGTCAGGTGTCTACTCCCTAGGGGGTGACATCACTACTACAGACAATTGCTCCGCCTCCACACCATTTTCCTCCTCATACATGTCGACACACGCGTACCGACACACAGGACACACACAGGGAATGCTCTGATAGAGGACAGGACCCCACTAGCCCTTTGGGGAGACAGAGGGAGAGTTTGCCAGCACACACCAGAGCGCTATATATGTATAGGGACAACCTTATAAATAAGTGTTTCTCCCTTATAGCTGCTATATATGTTTTTATATGCCAAATTAGTGCCCCCCCCCCCTCTCTTTTTTACCCTGTTTCTGTAGTGCAGGACTGCAGGGGAGAGTCAGGGAGACGTCCTTCCAGCGGAGCTGTGAGGGAAAATGGCGCTTGTGTGCTGAGGAGATAGGCTCCGCCCCCTTCACGGCGGCCTTTCTCCCGCTTTTTATGAGGTAAAATGGCAGGGGTTAAATACATCCATATAAATACATCCATATAGCCCAGGAGCTATATGTGATGTATTTTTTACCATAAATAGTGTTTTCATTGCGTCTCAGGGCGCCCCCCCCCAGCGCCCTGCACCCTCAGTGACCGGAGTGTGAAGTGTGCTGAGAGCAATGGCGCACAGCTGCAGTGCTGTGCGCTACCTTTCTTGAAGACAAGATGCCTTCTGCCGCCGATTTCTGGACCTCTTCACTCTTCTGGCTCTGTAAGGGGGCCGGCGGCGCGGCTCCGGGACCCATCCATGGCTGGGCCTGTGATCGTCCCTCTGGAGCTAATGTCCAGTAGCCAAGAAGCCCAATCCACTCTGCACGCAGGTGAGTTCGCTTCTTCTCCCCTTAGTCCCTCGATGCAGTGAGCCTGTTGCCAGCAGGACTCACTGAAAATAAAAAAACCTAAGTCTATACTTTTATTCTAAGCAGCTCAGGAGAGCTACCTAGATTGCACCCTTCTCGGCCGGGCACAAAAACCTAACTGAGGCTTGGAGGAGGGTCATAGGGGGAGGAGCCAGTGCACACCACCTAGTCCTAAAGCTTTTACTTTTGTGCCCTGTCTCCTGCGGAGCCGCTAATCCCCCATGGTCCTGACGGAGTCCCCAGCATCCACTTAGGACGTCAGAGAAAATGATGCTTATCTTTTTGAAGATGGAGAGTCAGTGGAGGTACAGCCAACGCGTTTCGTCCTTAGACTTCATCACCCCTTGATGAAGTCTAAGGACGAAACGCGTTGGGTGTACCTCCACTGACTCTCCATCTTCAAAAAGATAAGCATCATTTTTATCATCCTGAAATATTTTTTATCAGTATGAAATTGTTTTTACTGATTTTACATGATTTTGGATTCTAGCTAAATTATATACTCTATTTTTACCTGTTTATGTTTTTAAAATCTTTTTTTTTTACTGCATATCAAAAAAAAAATTTTTACCTACTTTTTTATCCCATCATTATGTTATAAATTGCATAAATAAATATATTGTTACCCTTTTTCTAAAACCGTATCCTGCTATATTCTTCATAGTTACTTTAATTTGATAGACACTGTAAGTCGCTGGTACCCCTATTCCCCTATATATATATATATATATATATATATATATGCACACACACTCATGTATATACATGCATATACATGTATACACAAATACACGTATGTACATGTTTATGTATGTATAATACACTGATAGAGTACATTATATTTATGAATTAATTGCTTCCCGATTCTGCAGCATCATCATCAGCACCACCAGTGTTACTCACAGTCACTTCACACTGACTGCTGCACAACACATCACTTAATTTCCGGGCCGCCCGCCACCTGGTGAAGAGACATGGGAGATGAAGGACCAGCAGTGCCACGTTGAGCGGAAGTATTGTGAATTAGTTACCCACACACTCCTTGTGACACCTGCTCCCCGTCTGCCCTCCCACCCGCCGCCTGCCGTCCGGAACCCGCACTGACAAGTAAGTCTCAGCAGAATGTGTCTGCCAGCAGCTCCCAGTCCCTCCTAGAGGAACACTGCCAGTGGTGTGGCGGCCGCGGCACACTAGGACTGAGAGACCGCAGCAGGAGGAAAGCACAGGTGGGCGGGAGGAGAGCATGGGCGGACATCACCACGTCACATTGCAAGGTGACGCCAGTCCCCCCAGTGAGGCCGCCGACGAATGCACTCAGCATAGTATTAGCAGCAGGCAGAGGGGGGGCGGGTGCAGCGGTGGTGGGAGGTACGGAAATGAGCTGCAGGCTAGGCTCCACACTCAGCGATCACTGTGCTACAGCAAGCGTGGCGTGCAGCGGTGCTGGACATTAGGGAGTGCCTGTGCGCACCAGGCACCCCCTGTACGCACGCCTATGCGCTACCACCCCCCATATGCCACACTACATCACTATGCTACAGCCCTCCCATATGCTGCACTTCATAATTACACTATACCCCCCATACAACATACTACATCACCACACTACACTACTCACAATAAAATTAAAACATCCCAGTTCCTAATTCTTAATGAGCTCACGTGAGTTCTCTCCCCAACGGAGCTCCAGACCAAGTAACAATGAAGACACCAGCAGCGTGTAGGGGGCAGGCCTGGTCCACTTGTCAGGAGAGAGCAGTCACAGGAGGGTAAGAAGGGGGCCTAGTCCTACAGACGGGAGAGAGCACAGACAGGAGAGAGCAAGGTACAGGGGTAGAAGGGGACGGCTGATGTGAAGGGGGCGGGGCCTATTCTTACAGGCTTTCAAAATTCGACTTTAAAATTCGACATTTGACAAATTCGACTTTTCTGCAATGGTACAAATGCGGCAATTCGACAAAAGTATATTCAATTGAAGTTTGTAAATTCGACAACAGTGCTTTTAAACAGTAAATTCGTCATTTTCAATCCGCAACACTTTGCTGGCGGAATCTAATTAAAAAATTTTTAAAAACATGTTTTTTTTTTGCTGTTTTTTTTTTTTTGGTAATAGCATATCTATTTATATTAGAAGGGATTAGGTACTTGGTTTGTCTTTTTTGGAGGCACAAGTATTATTTATATATTTTTTAAAATATTATTTATTTTTTAAATGGAATGTGAAAAATCCAGAAAAAAAATTGCGTGGGTCCCCCCTCCAAAGCATAACCAGCCTCGGGCTCTTCGAGCCGGTCCTGGTTCTAAAAATCCGGGGGGAAAACGGACAGGGGATCCCCCGTATTTTTAAAACCAGCACCGGGCTCTGCGCCTGGTGCTGGTGCAAAAAATACGGGGGACAAAAAGAGTAGGGATCCCCCGTATTTTTTACACCAGCATCGGGCTCCACTAGCTGGACAGATAATGCCACAGCCGGGGGTCACTTTTATACAGTGCCCTGCGGCCGTGGCATTAAATATCCAACTAGTCACCCCTGGCCGGGGTACCCTGGGGGAGTGGGGACCCCTTCAATCAAGGGGTCCCCCCCCCCAGCCACCCAAGGGCCAGGGGTGAAGCCCGAGGCTGTCCCCCCCATCCAAGGGCTGCGGATGGGAGGCTGATAGCCTTGAGAAAATTTAAAGAATATTGTTTTTTCTAGTAGTACTACAAGTCCCAGCAAGCCTCCCCCGCAAGCTGGTACTTGGAGAACCACAAGTACCAGCATGCAGGAGAAAAACGGGCCCGCTGGTACCTGTAGTTCTACTGGGAAAAAAAATAAGAATTTACTTACCGATAATTCTATTTCTCGTAGTCTGTAGTGGATGCTGGGGACTCCGTCAGGACCATGGGGTTTAGCGGCTCCGCAGGAGACAGGGCACAATAATAAAAGCTTTAGGATCAGGTGGTGTGCACTGGCTCCTCCCCCTATGACCCTCCTCCAAGCCTCAGTTAGGATACTGTGCCCGGACGAGCGTGCATAATAAGGAAGGATATTGAATCCCGGGTAAGACTCATACCAGCCACACCAATCACACCGTACAACCTGTGATCTGAACCCAGTTAACAGTATGATAACAACGAAGGAGCCTCTGAAAAGATGGCTCACAACAAGAATAACCCGATTTTTGTAACAATAACTATGTACAAGTATTGCAGACAATCCGCACTTGGGATGGGCGCCCAGCATCCACTACGGACTACGAGAAATAGAATTATCGGTAAGTAAATTCTTATTTTCTCTAACGTCCTAAGTGGATGCTGGGGACTCCGTCAGGACCATGGGGATTATACCAAAGCTCCCAAACGGGCGGGAGAGTGCAGATGACTCTGCAGCACCGAATGAGAGAACTCCAGGTCCTCCTCAGTCAGGGTGTGCCCCTGACCAAGTAGCAGCTCGGCAAAGTTGTAAAGCCGAGACCCCTCGGGCAGCCGCCCAAGATGAGCCCACTTCCTTGTGGAATGGGCTTTTACTGATTTTGGCTGTGGCAAGCCTGCCACAGAATGTGCAAGCTGAATTGTACTACAAATCCAGCGAGCAATCATCTGCTTAGAAGCAGGAACACCCATCTTGTTGGGTGCATACAGGCTAAACAGCGAGTCAGATTTTCTGACTCCAGTCGTCCTGGAAACATATATTTTCAGGGCCCTGACAACGTCAAGTAACTTGGAGTCCTCCAAGTCCCTAGTAGCCGCAGGTACCACAATAGGTTGGTTCATGTGAAAAACAGAAAACACCTTAAGGAGAAATTGAGGACGAGTCCTCAATTCTGCCCTGTCAGAATGAAAAATTAAGTAAGGGCTTTTATATGATAAAGCCGCCCATTCTGACACACGCCTGGCTGAAGCCAGGGCTAATAGAATCTTCACCTTCCATGTGAAATATTTTAATTCCACAGTGGTGAGTGGATCAAACCAATGTGACTTTAGGAAACTCAAAACAACATTGAGATCCCAAGGTGCCACTGGGGGCACAAAAGGAGGCTGTATATGCAGTACCCCTTTTACAAACGTCTGAACTTCAGGCACTGAAGCCAGTTCTTTCTGGAAGAAATTCGACAGGGTCGAAATTTGAACCTTAATGGACCCTAATTTTAGGCCCATAGACAGTCCTGTTTTCAGGAAATGTAGGAAACGACCCAGTTGGAATTCCTCTGTAGGGACCTTCTTGGCCTCACACCATGCAACATATTTTCGCCAAATGCGGTGAAAATGTTTTGCGGTTACATCCTTCCTGGCTTCGACCAGGGTAGGGATGACTTCATCTGGAATGCCCTTTCAGGATCCGGCGTTCAACTGCCATGCCGTCAAACGCAGCCGCGGTAAGTCTTGGAACAGACAAGGCCCCTGCTGGAGCAGGTCCTCTCTTAAAGGTAGAGTCCACGTTTCTTCCGTGAGCATCTCTTGAAGTTCTGGGTACCAAGTCCTTCTTGACCCATCCGGAACCACGAGTATCGTTCTTACTCATCTCCTTCTTATGATTCTCAGTACTTTTGGTATGAGATGCATAGGAGGGAACACATACCCTGACTGGTACACCCACAGTGTTACCAGAGCGTCCACCGCTATTGCCTGAGGGTCCCTTGACCTGGCGCAATATCTGTCTAGTTTTTTGTTCAGGCGGGACGCCATCATGTCCACCTTTGGTTTTTCCCAACGGTTTACAATCATGTGGAAGACTTCCCGCTGAAGTCCCCACTCTCCCGGGTGGAGGTTATGCCTGCTGAGGAAGTCTGCTTCCCAGTTTTCCACTCCCGGAATTAACACTGCTGAGAGTGTTATCGCATGATTTTTCGCCTAGCGAAGAATCCGTGCAGTTTCTGCCATTTCCCTCCTGCTTCATGTGCCGCCCTGTCTGTTTACGTGGGCGACTGCCGTGATGTTGTCCCACTGGATCAATACCGGCTGACCTTGAAGCAGAGGTCTTGCTAAGCTTAGAGCCTTGTAAATTGCCCTTAGCTCCAGTATATTTATGTGGAGAGAAGTCTCCAGACTTGATCACACTCCCTGGAAATTTTTTCCTTGTGTGACTGCTCCCCAGCCACTCAGGATGGCATCCGTGGTCACCAGGACCCAGTCCTGAATGTCGAATCTGCGGCCCTTTCATAGATGAGCACTCTGCAGCCACCGCAGAAGAAAACACCCTTGTCCTTGGAGACAGGGTTATCCGCTGATGCATCTGAAGATGCGATCCGGACCATTTTCCCAGCAGATTCCACTGAAAGGTTCTTGCTTGAAATCTACCGAATGGGATCGCTTTGTAAGAAACCACCATTTTTCACAGGACCCTTGTGCAATGATGCACTGATACTTTTCCTGGTTTTAGGAGGTTCCTGACTAGCTCGGATAACTCCCTGTCTTCTCCGGGAGAAAACATCCTTTTCTGGACTGTGTCCAGAATCATTCCTAGGAACATTAGACGTGTCGTCGGAAAAAGCTGCGATTTTGGAATATTTAGAATCCACTCGTGCTGTCGTAGAACTACTTGAGATAGTGCTACTCCGACCGCCAACTGTTCTCTGGACCTTGCCCTTATCAGGAAAGCGTCCATATTTCTTTTAGGAAGAATCATCATTTCGGCCATTACCATGGTAAAGACCCGGGGTGCCGTGGACAATCCAAACGGCAGCGTCTGAACTGATAGTAACAGTTCTGTACCACGAACCTGAGATACCCTTGGTGAGAAGGGCAAAATTTGGACATGTAGGTAAGCGTCCCTGATATCCAGTGACACCATATCGTCCTGGTTCGCTATCACTGCTCTGAATGACTCCATCTTGATTTGAACCCTTGTATGTAATTGTTCAAATCTTTTAGATCTCACCGAGCCGTTTGGCTTCAGTACCACAATATAGTGTGGAATAATACCCCTTCCCTTGTTGTAGGAGGGGTACTTTGATTATCACCTGCTGGGAATACAGCCTGTGAATTTTTTCCCAATACTGCCTCCCTGTCGGAGGGAGACGTTGGTAAAGCAGACTTCAGGAACTTGTGAGGGGAAGACGTCTCGAATTTCCAATGTACACCTGGGATACTACGTGTAGGATCCAGGAGTCCACTTGCGAGTGAGCCCACTGCGTGCTGAAACTCTTGAGATGACCCCCCACCGCACCTGAGTCCGCTTGTATGGCCCCAGCGTCATGCTGCGGACTTGGCAGAAGCTGTGGAGGACTTCTGTTCCTGGGAATGGGCTGCCTGCTGCAGTCTTCTTCCCTTTCCTCTAACCCTGGGCAGATATGACTGGCCTTTTGCCCGCCTGCCTTTATGGGTACGAAAGAACTGAGACTGAAAAGACTGTGTCCTTTTCTGCTGAGATGTGACTTGGGGTAACAAAAGTGGATTTTCCAGCTGTTGCCATGGCCACCAGGTCCGATGGACCGCCCCTTTATACGGCAATACTTCCATGTGCCGTCTGGAATCTGCATCACCTGACCACTGTCGTGTCTATAAACATCGTCTGGCAGATATGGACATCACATCTACTCTTGATGTCAGAATGCAAATATCCCTCTGCGCATCTCGCATATATAGAAATGCATCCTTAAAATGCTCTATAGTCAATAAAATATTGTTCCTGTCAAGGGTATCAATATTTTCAGTCAGGAAATCCGACCAAGCCCCCCCAGCGCTGCACATCCAGGCTGAGGCGATTGCTGGTCGTAGTATAACACCAGTATGTGTGTATATACTTTTTAGGATATTTTTTAGCTTCCTATCAGCTGGCTCCTTGAGGGCGGCCGTATCTGGAGACGGTAACGCCACTTGTTTTTATAAGCGTGTGAGCGCCTTATCCACCCTAAGGTGTGTTTCCCAACTCGCCCTCACTTCTGGCGGGAAAGGGTATACCTCCAATAATTTTCTATCGGAGGAAACCCACGTATCATCACACCCTTTAATTTATCTGATTCAGGAAAAACTACAAGTAGATTATTCCCACCCTACATAATACCCTTATTTGTGGTACTTGTAGTATCAGAAATATGTAACACCTCCTTCATTGCCCTTAACATGTAACGTGTGGCCCTAAAGGAAAATACGTTTGTTTCTTCACCGTCGACACTGAAGTCAGTGTCCGTGTCTGTGTCGACCAACTGAGGTAAATGGGCGTTTTTACAAGCCCCTGACGGTGTCTGAGACGCCTGGACAGGTACTAATTTGTTTGCCGGCCGTCTCATGTCGTCAACCGGCCTTGCATCGTGTTGACATTATCACGTAATTCCTAAATAAGCCATCCATTCCGGTGTCGACTCCCTAGAGAGTGACATCACCAATACAGGCAATTTGCTCCGCCTCCTCACCAACATCGTCCTTCTACATGTCGACACACACGTACCGACACACAGCACACACACAGGGAATGCTCTGATAGAGGACAGGACCCCACTAGCCCTTTGGGGAGACAGAGGGAGAGTTTGCCAGCACACACCAAAAAACGCTATAATTATACAGGGACAACCCCTTATACAAGTGTTTTCCCTTATAGCATTTTCACATATGTAATCATATCGCCAAATAAGTGCCCCCCCTCTCTGTTTTAACCCTGTTTCTGTAGTGCAGTGCAGGGGAGAGCCTGGGAGCCTTCCTCACAGCAGAGCTGAGCAGGAAAATGGCGCCGTGTGCTGAGGAGAATAGGCCCCGCCCCCTAAAACGGCGGGCTCTTCTCCCGGAGTTTGTGAGATCTGACAGGGGTTAAATACATCCATATAGCCTCAAGGGCTATATGTGATGTATTTTAGCCATAAAAAAGGTATAATACATTGCTGCCCAGGGCGCCCCCCCCAGCGCCCTGCACCCTCAGTGACCGCTGGTATGAAGTGTGCTGACAACAATGGCGCACAGCTGCAGTGCTGTGCGCTACCTTATGAAGACTGAAAGTCTTCTGCCGCCTGTTTCTGGACCTCTGGACCTCTTCAACTTCGGCATCTGCAAGGGGGGTCGGCGGCACGGCTCCGGGACGAACCCCAGGGTGAGACCTGTGTTCCGACTCCCTCTGGAGCTAATGGTGTCCAGTAGCCTAAGAAGCAAATCCATCCTGCACGCAGGTGAGTTTACTTCTCTCCCCTTGTAACTTAAACTTTTATTCTAAGCAGCTCAGGAGAGCCACCTAGATTGCACCCTTCTCGGCCGGGCACAAAAATCTAACTGAGGCTTGGAGGAGGGTCATAGGGGGAGGAGCCAGTGCACACCACCTGATCCTAAAGCTTTTATTATTGTGCCCTGTCTCCTGCGGAGCCGCTAAACCCCATGGTCCTGACGGAGTCCCCAGCATCCACTTAGGACGTTAGAGAAATACCCAAATAAAAACAGGACACAGACACCGTGAAAGTATAACTTTATTTCACACCTGCCGACACACACATACTTACCTATGTTGACATGAAGCAGTCGGTCCTCTTCTCCAAGTAGAATCCACGGGTACCTGAAAATAAGATAATTATACTCACCTGATCCAGGTTCCAGATTAAATCCACGTACTTGGCAAAACAACAAACCGAACACCCGGACCAGACGGACTGAAAGGGGTCCCATGTTTACACATGGGACCCCTTTCCACGAATGCAGACATCCGAATCTCGCGAGAATCAGACAGCGGGATGATGACGTTCGTGCGCGCTCGGGCTAGCCGAGCAAGGCGGGAAGGTTCGAACCTGCCTCGGACCCGTGTAAAATGGGTGAAGTTCGGGGGGTTCGGATTCCGACGAACCGAACCCACTCATCACTAGTATGTACGTGTGTGTCAGGTGCCGTGCGCGTACGTACGTGTCAGTGCCGTGCGTGTACGTACGTGTGTGTCAGGTGTCGTGCGTGTACGTGTGTGTGTGTGTGTCAGGTGGCGCGTACCTACATGTGTGTATGTCAGGTGCTGTGCATGTGTGTACGTACACGCGTGTGTCAGGTGCCGCGCGTGTACGTGTGTGTGTGCCAGGAGCCGCGCGTGTACATGTGTGTGGGTGTCAGGAGCCGTGCGTATACGTACATACGTGTAGGTGTCAGGTGCCGAGCATATACGTACATACGTGTGTGTGTCAGGAGCCGCGCGTGTTCATACATGTGTGTGTGTGTCAGGAGCCACGTGTGCGTGTGTGTGTGTGTCAGGAGCCATGCGTGTGCATACGTGTGTGTGTCAGGTGCCACACGTGTACGTACGTGTGTGTGTGTGTGTTAAATGCCGCGTATGTACGTATGTATGTGTGTGCCTGGAGCCGCGCGTGTACATACATGTGTGTGTTTCAGGTGCTGTACGTGTATGTGTGTGTCTCAGGTGCTGCACGTGTATATGTGTGTATCTCAGGTGCTGCATTTGTATGCGTCAGCTGCCACGTGGGTGTCAGGTGTTGAGCGTGTATGTGTTTGTGTCGCATCTGTATGTGTGTGACTGTCAGGTGCTGCGCGTGTATGTGTGTGTCAGGTGCTGCATGTGTATATATGTGTGAGTGGCAGGTGCTGCGTGTGTATACGAGTGTTTGTGAGGTGCTGCGAGTGTATGTGTGTGTTAGGTGCTCTGAGTGTATATGATTGTGTGTCAGGTGCTGTGCGTGTGTGCGTTAAATGCCACATGTATGTATGTGTGTCAGGTGCTGTGTGTGTGTGTGTCAGGTGCTGCATGTCTGTGTGTGTGGGTGTCTCAGGTGCTGCGTGTGTGTGTCTGTGTCTGTCAGGTGCTGCATGTGTGTGTCAGGTGCTGCATGTCTGCGTGTGTGTGTCAGGCGCTGCATGTCTGTGTCAGGTGCTGCGTGTGTGTGTCAGGTGCTGCGTATGTGTGTGTGTGTCAGGTGCTGCGTGTCTGTGTTAGGTGCTGCGTGTCTGCGTGTGTGTGTCAGGTGCTGCGTGTCTGCGTGTGTGTGTCAGGTGCTGCGTGTGTGTGTCAGGTGCTGCGTGTCTGCGTGTGTGTGTCAGGTGCTGCGTGTGTGTGTGTCAGGCACTGCATGTCTGTCAGGTGCTGCGTGTGTGTGTGTGTGTGTGTGTCAGGTGCTGTGTGTGTGTGTGTGTGTGTTTCAGGTGCTGCGTGTGTGTGTGTGTCGGGTGCTGCGTGTGTGTGTGTGTCAGGTGCTGCGTGTCTGCGTGTGTGTGTGTCAGGAGCTGCGTGTGTGTGTGTGTGTCAGGTGCTGCCTGTCTGCGTGTGTGTCAGGTGCTGCGTGTGTGTGTGTGTCAGGTGCTGCATGTCTGTGTGTCAGGTGCTGTGTGTGTGTGTGTGTGTGTGTCAGGTGCTGCATGTCTGTGTGTCAGGTGCTGCATGTCTGTGTGTGTGTGTGTGTCAGGTGCTGTGTGTGTGTGTGTGTCAGGTGCTGCGTGTGTGTGTGTGTGTCAGGTGCTGCGTGTGTGTCAGGTGCTGCGTGTCTGCGTGTGTCAGGTTCTGCGTGTGTGTGTGTCAGGTGCTGCGTGTCTTCGTGTGTGTGTCAGGTGCTGCATGTCTGCGTGTTTGTGTGTCAGGTGCTGCGTGTCTGCGTGTGTGTCAGATGCTGCGTGTGAGTGCGTGTGTCAGGTGCATGAGTGTGAGTGTCAGGTGCGTGTGAGTGTGTGTGTCAGGTGCTGCGTGTGCGTGTGTGTCAGGTGCTGCGTGTGCGTGAGGTGCTGCGTGTGCGTGTGTGTCAGGTGCGTGAGTGTGCGTGTGTGTCAGGTGCGTGAGTGTGCGTGTGCGTCAGGTTCGTGAGTGTGTGTGTGTGTGTCAGGTGCGTGAGTGTGTGTGTGTGTGTCAGGTGCGTGAGTGTGTGTGTCAGGTGCGTGAGTGTGTGTGTGTCAGGCGCTGCATGTCTGTGTGTGTCAGGCGCTGCGTGTCTGTGTGCGTCAGGCGCTGCGTGTCTGTGTGTGTCAGGCGCTGCGTGTCTGTGTGTGTGTCAGGTGCTGCGTGTCTGTGTGTGTGTCAGGTGCTGCGTGTGAGTGTGTGCGTGTGTGTCAGGTCCGTGTGAGTGTCAGGTGCTGCGTCTGTGTGTGTGTCAGGTGCTGCGTGTGTGTCAGGTGCTGCGTGTGTGCGTGTGTGTCAGGCGCTGCATGTGCGTGTGTCAGGCGCTGCATGTGCGTGTGTCAGGCGCTGCATGTCTGTGTGTGTCAGGCGCTGCGTGTCTGGGGAAGGTGGCCGGACACACAGCAGGGAGGGGGGTGGCCGGACACACAGCAGGGAGGGGGGGTGGCCGGACACACAGCGGGGGTGGGGTGGGGGTGGCGGCCGGACACACAGCAGGGGGGGAAGGGGGGGGGGGCAGACACACAGCAGGGAGGAGGAGGAGGAGGAGGAGGAGGGGGGGTTGGCTGGACACACAGCAGGGAGGGGAGGGTGACCGGACACACGGCAGGGAGGGAAGGGGGTAGGGGGTGGCCGGACACAGCAAGAGGAGGGGGGGTGGCCGGACACACAGCAGGGGAGGGGAGGGTGGCCGGACACACAGCAAGGAGGGGGGGTGGCTGGACACACAGCAGGGAGGTGGGGGTGACGGGACACACGGCGGGGGGGGGGGTGGCTGGACACACGGCGGGGGGGGTGGCTGGACACACGGCGGGGGGGGGGGCTGGACACACGGCGGGGGTGGGGTGGCTGGACACATGGCGGGGGTGGGGGGGAAACACGGCGGGGGGGGTGGCTGGACACACGGCGGGGGGGGGGTGGCTGGACACACAGCAGGGAGGGGAGGGTGACCGGACACATGGAAGGGAGGAGGAGGTGTGGCCGGACACACAGCAGGGGGGGGGGGCGGACACAAAGCAGGGAGGGGAGGGGGTGGCCGGACATAGCGGGAGGAGGGGGTTTGGCCGAACACACAGCACGGGAGGGGAGGGTGGCTGGACACACAGCAGGGAGGGCGGCGGGGGGGGACACACAGCAGGGAGGGCGGCGGGGGGGGACACACAGCAGGGAGGGCGGGGGATATGGAAGGACACACAGCAGGGCGGACAGGCACATAGCATGGAGGGCTGGGGGGGGCGGACGGACACACAGCAGGGAGGGGGGGACCTTCGGACACACTGCAGGGCGGGGGGGGGGGACGGACACACCCGACACACTGCTGGGGGGGACACACTGCAGGGACGGCGAGGGGAGGGGAGACGGACGCACAGCAGGGAGGGCGAGGGGGTGGGGGACGACGGACACACAGCAGGGAGGGAGGGGAGGACTGGTGACCATAGAGACCTTGATAAATATCGCATACTGCAGGGAGGGAGGGCCGGACACAGCAGGAGGAGAAGGAGGGAGGAGTGGCCGGACACAGCTGCCCGAGACGGCTCCTACTGCCAGCCGCACCACAGACGCGGGGAGGAGACGCAGGCAGCAACCGGGGAAGGTCCGGCGGGCGGCCGGGCACACAGCGGGAGGGAGGGCGGACAAGCGGGGGAGAAGTGGAAGCTGGGTACACAGCGGTGGGCTGCCTGACAGAACTCACCCAGTGCTACGCAGCTCCGGCGAGCTCCTCCCGCTTCATGGACCTCAGTGAACTCACGCGCCGGGAACCGCTGGCTGTCCTCCTGCAGCTCCACGTGACTCCTTCCCACTCTGTCTCCTCGTGCCCAACTGCCAGAGCTACTCTGTACACCCCCTGCTGGCGGCCACTGCGCAGCCGCAACAAATTGAAAAGCCCTATCTTTATAATGGGGCATATTTTACTTAATTAAAAAAAAAACTGTAACTTCCTGAAAAACCTTAACCCCAAAAGGCACTACACTGGGACATACTCTATCTAGTAAAACAAACCCCAAGTCTTAATTCGTCCTCTATCCTGAGTTATGCCTTCCCAAAAAAATCCTCATTCACTCTATGGGAATACGGTGTCAAAAAGCCACAGAGGGAGTGGCAGAAAAAAAACTGACAGTTGGAACTTTAGGTTACTCCCAATTCCTCATTTTTTATTATTTTGCCCTGAAATTTGGCATGCAGCACCGGGTGACGATTCTACGCTCCCATGCCAAATTTCAGCTCAGTACGTCCAATCAGTTTTGAGGAGTAGCCCCTCAAACACCATGCCCCCATCTCAGAAGTTCCCTATGGGAGAATTCCGTTTGTTCGATTCAGCCTTAATATAAGGGCACGACCGTGCCCTTATAATAAATATATATATATATATATATATAGATATAGATATATAATATATGTATGTGGCTGTGTACATATATACACGCGTGTGTGTGTGTGTGTGTGTGTGTGTGTGTATATATACAGTGGCGGAACAAGCAAGCGGTGGGCCCAGGTGCAACAAAATGCTTTGGGCCCCCCATCCAAGTACACCCCATGGGCAGTGCGCGCCGTAGGCGCGCGCGCAAAAATACATAGTGGCGTGGCTTCGTGGGGAAGGGGTGTGTCCACAAAATAATACCAATTCATAAAACGGTGCACAGTAGTCTCCATTCTTCAAATTACGCCGCACAGTAGCACCACTACACCAGGTAGAGACCCTTTTACTCCTTACAGCGAACAGATTCCCCTTTTTACACATAACGGCAGACAGCGTGCACTTTTTACACATAACGGCAGACAGCGTGCCCTCGTTACACATAGCGGCAGACAGCATACACTTTTTACACAATGGCAGACAGCGTGCCCTCGTTACACATAGCGGCAGACAGCGTGCACTTTTTACACATTACGGCAGGCAGCGTCCCCATTTTACACATTACGGCAGACAGCGTCCCCATTTTACACATTACGGCAGACACCATACACTTTTACACATAACGGCAGATAGCGTGCCCTTTTTACACATTACGGCAGGCAGATTCTACCTTTTTACACATAGCGGCAGGCAGATTCCCCATTTTTACATTGCGGCATGCAGATTCCCCATTTTTATACATAGCGGCAGGCAGTCCCCCCTTTTTACACATTGCGGCAGGCAGTCCCAACAAATAAAAAAAGAAATTACCTGCTTGTTGCCAGGGGTTTCATGCACTTGGTTCCATGCACAGTGCCAGGATGTCATGCTCGTTGCCAGGGGTTTCATGCACTGGGTGTCATGCTCGTTGCTAGTGGGTAGTGCTTGTTGCTAGGGCCGTGCTCCCAGTGCCACATATGCTCCCAGTGCCAGATATTCCCCCACAGTGCCAGGTATATGCACCCAGTGCCAGATATTCTCCCACAGTGCCAGATATTCCCCCCCAGTGCCAGGTATATGCCCCCAGTGCCAGGTACATGCCCCCCCAGTGCCAGTTATATGCCCCAGTGCCAGGTATATGCCCCCAGTGCCAGATATTCCCCCCCAGTGCCTGCTTCCCCCCCAGTGCCAGGTATATGCCCCCAGTGCCGGGTATATGCCCCCCCAGTGCCAGATATTCTCCCACAGTGCCAGATATTCCCCCCCAGTGCCAGGTATATGCCCCCAGTGCCAGATATTCCCCCCCAGTGCCAGGTATATGCCCCCAGTGCCGGGTATATGCCCCCCCAGTGCCAGATATTCTCCCACAGTGCCAGATATTCCCCCCCCAGTGCCAGGTATATGCCCCCAGTGCCAGGTACATGCCCTCAGTGCCGGGTATATGCCCCCCCAGTGAAAGGTATATGTCCCCAGTGCCAGATCTGTCCCCCCAGTGCCAGGTATATGTCCCCAGTGCCAGATCTGTCCCCCCAGTGCCAGGTATATGTCCCCAGTGCCAGATCTGTCCCCCCAGTGCCAGGTATATGTCCCCAGTGCCAGATCTGTCCCCCCAGTGCCAGGTATATGTCCCCAGTGCCAGATCTGTCCCCCCAGTGCCTGCTCCCCCGGTCCCCCCTCCCCCCCCCTATGTGTTGGAGGGACACGAGCGCATCGCGCGTCTCTACTGTGTCCCTCCTGGCTCTCCCCCGCTTGTCTAATGAAGCATGTGCCGTTCGTGAGCCAATCAGAGCTCACGAACGGCACATGCTTCCTTAGAGCGGCCGGGGGAGAGCCAGGAGGGACACAGAGAGACACGCGATGCGCTCGTGTCCCTCCAACACATAGGGGGGGGGGCCGGGGGAGCGGGGGAGCAGCAAGGAGGGAGAGGAAAACGCAGATTGACATGCGGACTCTCGTCCGCATGTCAATCTGTTCTAAATGCCGGCCGGCGGCTGTGGGCCCCTGAGTGCGGCGGGGCCCCAGTGCAATGCACTGCCTGCCCCGCCAGTAGTTCCGCCCCTGTATATATATATATATATATCTATCATGTGTGTATTACTGGTGTCTGCTGGTCTGAGGGATATCTGTGTTGAATTTGTTTGTTTCTTATTTTTTTTATTTTTCTATTTTATTATATATATATATATATATAATATATATATATATATATTTATTTATTTATTTTTTTGGGGGGCGCAAAATTTCTGTCTTGTGCCGGTAGTCCTAGTTTCGGCCCTGAGGAGGGGCATAGAGGGAGGAGACAGTTCACACCCTTTGAAAGTCTTAAAGTGCCCATGTCTCCTGCGGATCCCGTCTATACCCCATGGTTCTTAATGTGATCCCAGCATCCTCTAGGACGTATGAGAAAACAAATAACGCACACACGAGGAGGAGAGAACAAAGGAAGCTATAAGGAGGGGAGGGGAGGGGGGGGGGGGAAGGTAAGGTAGTAAAGGGATATTGGATAAACTATAACCTTATACATATTCATTAATGTACCAGTAGTTAGAAGTAGAAGAGCTCTAACAGAAACCACAAAGCTTATCTAAAGCCACACCACACTGGATATGCCCAATCTCATTTGATCTTTGAAGCAAAGCAGTATTGGACTTTGTTAATACCAAGCAGTCTCCCATCCATGTATTATCAGATTATTTAGGTGTTTTTAAACTACCAACACCCTTTTCTTGGTACTGTACATTTAATTTTTACACATATTCTTTTATGTACCAGAAGTTAGAAGTAGAAGAGCTCTAACAGAAACCACAAGCTCATCTACAGCCACAGCACACTGGATTTGCCCAATCTCTCCTGATCATGGAAGCTGAGCAGTGTTGGTCCTGGTTTTAGTACTTGGATGGGAGACCACCAGGAAATACCAGGAGCTGTGTGTATTTTTACAATACCAACACCGTTCTCTTGATGCATTCCATTTTGAAACATTGGGGCAGATCTATTAAGCCTGGTGAACTGATAAAGTAAAAAAATACAAAAGAATATAACCAGGCGCTAATACATCATCACCATATTCTGGTGATCAAATTACTGGTATTAAAAATTATGTACAAATAATACTGCAATTAATGTATACTTAAGCTGCAGGAGAGAGCTTGACTTGGGGTAAATCAAGTAAAAAAGAACCGGCACTTTAAAGTCTCCGGTAACACTGGAACACTGAACTAATCTCCTCTTGCGCTATAAATAGTATGATATGGCTCAAAGTTCAATAAAAACAAATAAATAATTTCATATATTCTATATTTTTTATTACATATAAATATATATATATATATATATATATATATATATATATATATACTTTACAATAAACTATTAGACCGGTCAAATAAAATCACTAACAATATATTTGCATAGCTATAGGAGGTGGATCTTAGATAAACTCTGTGCACAGAGAAATTTTCAAAAATAAAAATCAGTCCATATATTGGATTAAAAAATCAATTTACCAGCTGTAATTCGCACCCATGTAGTAGATAATAAGATTTTACTTACCGATAAATCTATTTCTCGTAGTCCGTAGTGGATGCTGGGACTCCGTAAGGACCATGGGGAATAGCGGCTCCGCAGGAGACAGGGCACAAAATAAAAGCTTAAGGATCAGGTGGTGTGCACTGGCTCCTCCCCCTATGACCCTCCTCCAAGCCTCAGTTAGGATACTGTGCCCGGACGAGCGTACATAATAGGGAAGGATATTGAATCCCGGGTAAGACTCATACCAGCCACACCAATCACACCGTACAACTTGTGATCTGAACCCAGTTAACAGTATGATAAACGTAAAGGAGCCTCTGAAAAGATGGCTCACAACAATAATAACCCGAATTTTTTGTAACAATAACTATATACAAGTATTGCAGACAATCCGCACAAGGGATGGGCGCCCAGCATCCACTACGGACTACGAGAAATAGATTTATCGGTAAGTAAAATCTTATTTTCTCTGACGTCCTAGTGCATGCTGGGACTCCGTAAGGACCATGGGGATTATACCAAAGCTCCCAAACGGGCGGGAGAGTGCGGATGACTCTGCAGCACCGAATGAGAGAACTCCAGGTCCTCCTCAGCCAGGGTATCAAATTTGTAGAATTTAGCAAACGTGTTTGCCCCTGACCAAGTAGCTGCTCGGCAAAGTTGTAAAGCCGAGACCCCTCGGGCAGCCGCCCAAGATGAGCCCACCTTCCTTGTGGAATGGGCTTTTACAGATTTTGGCTGTGGCAATCCTGCCACAGAATGTGCAAGCTGAATTGTACTACAAATCCAACGAGCAATCGTCTGCTTAGAAGCAGGAGCACCCAGCTTGTTGGGTGCATACAGAATAAACAGCGAGTCAGATTTTCTGACTCCAGCCGTCCTGGAAACATATATTTTCAAGGCCCTGACAACGTCAAGCAACTTAGAGTCCTCTAAGTCCCTGGTAGCCGCAGGTACCACAATAGGTTGGTTCATGTGAAAAGCAGAAACCACCTTAGGTAGAAATTGAGGACGAGTCCTCAATTCCGCCCTGTCAGAATGAAAAATTAAGTAAGGGCTTTTATATGATAAAACCGCCAATTCTGACACACGCCTGGCTGAAGCCAAGGCTAACAGCATCGACACCTTCCATGTGAGATATTTTAAGTCCACAGTGGAAAGTGGTTCAAACCAATGTGACTTTAGAAAACTCAACACCACATTGAGATCCCAAGGTGCCACTGGAGGCACAAAAGGAGGCTGTATGTGCAGCACCCCTTTTACAAATGTCTGAACTTCAGGTACTGAAGCCAGTTCTTTCTGGAAGAAAATCGACAGGGCCGAAATTTGAACCTTAATGGACCCTAATTTTAGGCCCATAGACAGTCCTGTTTGCAGGAAATGAAGGAAACGACCCAGTTGAAATTCCTCTGTAGGGGCCTTCTTGGCCTCACACCACGCAACATATTTACGCCAAATGCGGTGATAATGTTTTGCGGTTACGTCCTTCCTGGCTTTGACCAGAGTAGGGATGACTTCTTCTGGAATGCCTTTTTCCCTCAGGATCCGGCGTTCAACCGCCATGCCGTCAAACGCAGCTGCGGTAAGTCTTGGAACAGACAAGGCCCCTGCAGTAGCAGGTCCTTTCTTAGAGGTAGAGGCCACGGTTCGTCCGTGAGCATCTCTTGAAGTTCCGGGTACCAAGTCCGTCTTGGCCAATCCGGAACCACGAGTATAGTTCTTACTCCTCTCCTTCTTATGATTCTCAGTACTTTTGGTATGAGAGGCAGAGGAGGGAACACATACACTGACTGGTACACCCACGGCGTTACCAGAGCGTCCACTGCTATTGCCTGAGGGTCCCTTGACCTGGCGCAATATCTGTCCAGTTTCTTGTTTAGACGTGACGCCATCATGTCCACCTTTGGTTTTTCCCAACGGTTTACAATCAGGTGGAAGACTTCTGGGTGAAGTCCCCACTCTCCCGGGTGAAGGTCGTGTCTGCTGAGGAAGTCTGCTTCCCAGTTGTCCACTCCCGGAATGAATACTGCTGACAGTGCTATCACATGATTTTCCGCCCAGCGAAGAATCCTTGCAGCTTCTGCCATTGCCCTCCTGCTTCTCGTGCCGCCCTGTCTGTTTACGTGGGCGACTGACGTGATGTTGTCCGATTGGATCAACACCGCCTGACCCTGAAGCAGAGGTTTTGCTTGACTTAGGGCATTGTAAATGGCCCTTAGTTCCAGAATGTTTATATGAAGAGATGTTTCCATGCTTGACCACAGGCCCTGGAAATTCCTTCCCTGTGTGACTGCTCCCCAGCCTCTCAGGCTGGCATCCGTGGTTACCAGGATCCAATCCTGAATGCCAAATCTGCGGCCCTCTAGTAGATGAGCACTCTGCAGCCACCACAGGAGAGACACCCTTGTCCTTGGCGACAGGGTTATCCGCTGATGCATCTGCAGATGCGATCCGGACCATTTGTCCAGTAGATCCCACTGAAATGTTCTTGCATGGAATCTTCCGAATGGAATCGCTTCGTAAGAAGCCACCATTTTCCCCAGGACCCTCGTGCACTGATGCACTGAGACCTGTCCTGGTTTTAGGAGGTTCCTGACTAGCTCGGATAACTCCCTGGCCTTCTCCTCCGGGAGAAACACCTTCTTCTGGACTGTGTCCAGAATCATTCCTAGGAACAGTAGACGTGTCGTTGGAATCAGCTGCGATTTTGGAATATTTAGAATCCACCCGTGCTGACGTAACACTACCTGAGATAGTGCTACTCCGACTTCTAACTGTTCCCTGGATCTTGCCCTTATCAGGAGATCGTCCAAGTAAGGGATAATTGAAATGCCTTTTCTTCGTAGAAGAATCATCATTTCGGCCATTACCTTGGTAAAGACCCGAGGTGCCGTGGACAATCCAAACGGCAGCGTCTGAAACTGATAATGACAGTTTTGTACTACAAACCTGAGGTACCCTTGGTGAGAAGGGTATATCGGGACGTGGAGATAAGCATCTTTGATGTCCAGAGACACCATATAGTCCCCTTCTTCCAGGTTCGCTATCACTGCTCTGAGTGACTCCATCTTGAATTTGAACCTTTTTATGTAAGTGTTCAAGGATTTCAGATTTAAAATTGGTCTCACCGAGCCGTCCGGCTTCGGTACCACAAACAGCGTGGAATAAAACCCCTTTCCTTGTTGCAGGAGGGGTACCTTGATTATCACCTGCTGGGAATACAGCTTGTGAATGGCTTCTAGAACTGCCTCCCTGTCGGAGGGAGACTTTGGTAAAGCAGACTTCAGGAAACGATGAGGGGGAAACGCCTCGAATTCCAGTTTGTACCCCTGCGATACTACCTGTAGAATCCAGGGATCCACTTGCGAGTGAGCCCACTGCGCGTTGAAATTTTTGAGACGGGCCCCCACCATATCTGAGTCTGCTTGTAAAGCCCCAGCGTCATGCTGAAGACTTGGCAGAAGCAGGGGAGGGCTTCTGCTCTTGGGAAGCGGCTGCATGGTGCAGTCTTTTTCCTCTTCCTCTGCCCCGGGGCAGAAAGGAGTGGCCTTTTGCTCGCTTGTACTTATGGGAACGAAAGGACTGAGATTGAAAAGACGGTGTCTTTTTCTGCTGATGTGGAGTGACCTGGGGTAAAAAGGTGGATTTTCCAGCCGTTGCCGTGGCCACCAGGTCCGATAGACCAGCCCCAAATAACTCCTCCCCTTTATACGGCAATACTTCCATGTGCCGTTTGGAATCCGCATCCCCTGACCACTGTCGCGTCCACAACGCTCTTCTGGCAGAGATGGACATAGCACTTACTCTTGATGCCAGGGTGCAAATATCCCTCTGTGCATCACGCATATATAGTAATGCATCCTTTAAATGTTCTATAGTTAACAAAATATTGTCCCTATCCAGGGTATCAATATTCTCAGTCAGGGAATCCGACCATGCGACTCCAGCACTGCACATCCAGGCTGAGGCGATTGCTGGTCGCAGTATAACACCAGTATGTGTGTATATACTTTTTAGGATATTTTCCAGCCTTCTATCAGCTGGTTCTTTGAGGGTAGCCGTATCAGGAGACGGTAACGCTACTTGTTTAGATAAACGTGTGAGCGCCTTATCTACCCTAGGGGGTGTTTCCCAACGCGCCCTAACCTCTGGCGGGAAAGGATATAATGCTAATAATTTTTTAGAAATTAGCTGTTTTTTATCGGGAGAAACCCACGCTTTTTCACACACCTCATTTATTTCCTCTGACTCAGGAAAAAATATTGGTAGTTTTTTCTCACCCCACATAATACCCTTCTTTGTGGTACTTGTAGTGTCAGAAAGGTTCAATGCCTCTTTCATTGCCGTGATCATGTAACGTGTGGCCCTACTGGACATTACGTTTGTCTCGTCACCGTCGACACTAGACTCAGTATCTGTGTCAGGGTCTGTGTCGACCCACTGAGGTAACGGGCGTTTTAGCGCCCCTGACGGTGTCTGAGACGCCTGGACAGGCACTAACTGATTTGCCGGCTGTCTCATGTCGTCAACAGTTTTTTGCAAATTGCTGACATTATCACTTAATTGTTTAAATACAATCATCCAGTCAGGTGTCGACTCCCTAGGGGGTGACATCACCAACGCAGGCAACTGCTCCGCCTCCACATAATTTTCCTCCTCATACATGTCGACACACGCGTACCGACACACAGCACACACACACCGGGAATGCTCTGATAGAGGACAGGACCCCACTTAGCCCTTTGGAGAGACAGAGGGAGAGTCTGCCAGCACACACCCAGCGCTATATATATATACAGGGATAACCTTATATAAGTGTTATTCCCTTATAGCTGCTGTTAATTATTGTTATTTGCTGCCAAAAATGCCCCCCCTTCTCTTTTTTACCCTGATTCTGAAGCAGGACTGCAGGGGAGAGTCAGGGAGCCGTCCTTCCAGCGGAGCTGTGAGGGAAAATGGCGCTTGTGTGCTGAGGAGATAGGCTCCGCCCCTTCACGACGTCCTTATCTCCCGCTTTTTTGTGTAAAATGGCAGGGGATTAAAATACATCCATATAGCCCAGGAGCTATATGTGATGTATTCTGTTTTGCCACCTAAGGTATTCTGTTATATTGCGTCTCAGGGCGCTCCCCCCCAGCGCCCTGCACCCTCAGTGACCGGAGTGTGAAGTGTGCTGAGAGCAATGGCGCACAGCTGCGGTGCTGTGCGCTACCTTAGTCTGAAGACAGGATGTCTTCTGCCGCCGATTTCACCGGACCTCTTCGTCTCTTCTGGCTCTGTAAGGGGGACGGCGGCGCGGCTCCGGTGACCCATCCAGGCTGAACCTGTGATCGTCCCTCTGGAGCTAGTGTCCAGTAGCCTAAGAAACCCGATCCACTCTGCACTCAGGTGAGTCCGTTTCTTCTCCCCTTAGTCCCACGATGCAGTGAGCCTGTTGCCAGCAGGACTCACTGAAAATAAAAAAAAAAACCTAACTAAACTTTTATTCTAAGCAGCTCAGGAGAGCCACCTAGATTGCACCCTTCTCGGCCGGGCACAAAAATCTAACTGAGGCTTGGAGGAGGGTCATAGGGGGAGGAGCCAGTGCACACAACCTGATCCTTAAGCTTTTATTTTGTGCCCTGTCTCCTGCAGAGCCGCTATTCCCCATGGTCCTTATGGAGTCCCAGCATCCACTAGGACGTCAGAGAAAACATATTTATAAGTTGTTATATATTGGAATTCCTCAATATGCTGCCACTTGGCAAAGGAGATGATATTGTGCAAAATAACCGCTCCACACTGGAGCCTTACGTGTAGCTTGCACCAGTTGTTATAACACGGGAGAGTCCAATGACAGAAGAGACGGTCTCGGGCTGCGGGAACGGCGCTTCACTGGCGCCTGCTGTGCTGAATAATTACCCGACTTCCAAGCTTTATGAGTCCACGCCTCCAAGTGCCGTATGCAGACACCACAATCACGGTTGTGTTCTCCCGATCTCCGTTTAGTCCACGGATATTACCGCTAGATGATGGTATATTTTGGGGCTGCAAATAAGGCTGGTATAAGGGTCCAATGACTCTCCCGTGTTATAACAACTGGTGCAAGCTACACGTAAGGCTCCAGTGTGGAGCGGTTATTTTGCACAATATCATCTCCTTTGCCAAGTGGCAGCATATTGAGGAATTCCAATATATAACAACTTATAAATATGTTATCTACTACATGGGTGCGAATTACAGCTGGTAAATTGATTTTTTAATCCAATATATGGACTGATTTTTATTTTTGAAAATTTCTCTGTGCACAGAGTTTATCTAAGATCCACCTCCTATAGCTATGCAAATATATTGTTAGTGATTTTATTTGACCGGTCTAATAGTTTATTGTAAAGTATGTATATATATATATATATATATATATATATATATTTATATATATTTATATGTAATAAAAAATATAGAATATATGAAATTATTTATTTGTTTTTATTGAACTTTGAGCCATATCATACTATTTATAGCGCAAGAGGAGATTAGTTCAGTGAACTGATAAAGTGCAAGGTGATAAAGTACAAGTCAGTCTGCTCCTAACTGTCATTTTTCAAACCCAGCCTGTGACATGGCAATTAGGAGCTGATTGGCTGGTACTTTATCACCATGCAAATTATCATTTCACCAGGTTTAATAAATCGTCCGCTTATTAATTTATGTACGAGTAGTTAGAAGTAGAAGAACTCTAACAGAAACCACTAAGCTCATCTACAGCCGCACCACACTGTATATGCCCAATATCACCTGATTTTAGGCCTGGTTTGTTCTTGGATGCGAGACCACCTGGGAATACCAGGTGCTGTAGGTAGTTTTATACTACCAACACCGTTCTCTTGATGCATACTATTTTGAAACTTATTCATTGATGTTGAAGTTAGAAACAGCAAAAATCATCTACAGCCGCATCACACTGGATATGTCCAATCTCATCTGATGATGGAAGCTAAGCAGTGTTGTGCCTGGTTTGTTTTTGGATTTCAAGTCCTGCCTTCTGGTTTGGCCATGGCACCTCGGATATTTACCAAGGTCATGGCCGTGATGACGACCCTTCACCATCAGAGAATCAGGATCCTGCCAAATCTGGACGACTTGCTGATCCTGGTGAACTCCCAAGAGGTTCTCCACAGTTATCTGGAACTGGCGGTCCAATTCCTACAAGTCCACGGGTGGCTCATCAACTGAAAAAAGTCCTCGCTGGTCCCTGCTCGGAACATGGTGCACCTAGGGGCACTGCTGGACACACACAGCCAACAATTGTTTCTGTCTCCAGAGAAAGTCCTGAAAATTCAGGACAGTATCTTTCTCTCTCGCCCAAGAGTGTTGATACACACGGCGATGCAAGTACTAGACCTCATGGTGTCGGCTTTCGATATGGTAGAGTACGCTCAATTTCATTACCGCCCTCTGCAGAGGTTAATCCTCTCCAAGTGGGACGGCCTGCCTCATCGGATAATGTCTCAAATGATCTCCTTGACTCCGGAGGTTCGTCTGACACTGAGCTGGTGGCTAGGGACCAACAGTTGAGCAGGAGCCATCCCTTCTGGATCTCCAGCTGTGTCCTCCTGACAATGGATGCCAGTCTTTTGGGCTGGGCCACGGTGTTGGAGCAACACTTTCTCCAGGGTCGGTGAACCAGGGAGGAATCTCTCCTCCTGATATACATTCTGGAATTGCAGGCAGTGTTCAATTAATTGACACTGGCCCTGCCTCTAGTACAGAACAGGCCTGTTCAAGTACAATCTGACAACGCCACCACGGTAGTGTACACAAATCATCAAGGCGGCACTCGAAACTTGGCGGCACTCGAAACTGCATGGCAAAGCTGGAAGTATCAAAAATCCTCCATTGGGTAGAATGTCATCTGACAGCAATATCGGCAGTGTTCATTCCCGGAGTCCTCAACTGGGAAGCGGATTTCCTCAGTCGTCAGGACGTTCACGCTGGAGAGTGGAGAGGCCGCAGCAGAAATGTCTGCACTGGTGTCAGTAGGTGACTGAGGCAGGGATGATTGGGAGATAGTGGGTGACTGAAGCATGTATGAGTGGGAGATAGTGGGTGACTGAAGCCGGGGTGACTGGGAGATAGTGGGTTACTGAGGGAGGGGTGATAGGAAGGGGTTGGGTAAGTATGGGATAATAAATGACTAAGGCAGGGGTGATAGGGAGATAGTGGATGATTGTGCAGGGGTGACAGGGACAGTAAGAGACTGAGGCAGGGGTGACAGGGATAGTGGCTGACTGAGGCAGGGGTGACTGGGAGATAGTGGGTGACTGAGGCAGGGTTGATAGGGATAGTGGGTGACTGAAGCAGGGGTGACTGGTATAGTGGGTGACTGAGGCAGGGATCGCAGGTATTGTGGTTGACTGAGGCAGCGGTGACTGGGAGATAGTGGGTAACTGAGGCAGGGGTGACAGGGAAAGTGTGTGACTCAGGCAGGGGTGACAGGGAGATAGTGGGCAGCATATCTCTGCCTCACTGCAGCAGCACATTCCTGCTTCAATGACAGCAGCACATCCCTGCCTCGCTGACAGCAGCACATCCCTGCCTCGCTGACAGCAGCACATTTCTGCCTCGCTGACAGCAGCACATTTCTGCCTCGCTGACAGCAGCACAGCACTGCTTCGCTGACAGCAGCACATCACTGCTTCACTACCAGCAGCACATCCCTGCCTCACTGGCAGCAGAACATCCCTGCCTTACTGACAGCTGTATATAGGGCCTAATTCAGACCTGATCCCTGCTGTGCATATTCACACAACAGGAGATCAGGTCTGAAGTGCGTGTGTGCAGGTGCCGCAGTGCACCGGCACATGCCAGAGATGCGATCAGCCGCATCACACTGGATATGTCCAATCTCATCTGATGTTGGAAGCTAAGCAGTGTTGTGCCTAGTTAGTTTTTGGATTTCAGGTCCTGCCTTCTGGTTTGGCCACGGCACCTCGGAAATTCACCAAGGTCATGGCCGTGATGACGACCCTTCACCATCGGTGGACCAGGGAGGAATCTCTCCTCCCGATAAACATTCTGGAATTGCAGGCAGTGTTCAATTCATTGACACTAGCCCTGCCTCTAGTACAGAACAGGCCTGTTCAAGTACAATCGGACAACGCCACCACGGTAGTGTACACAAATCATCAAGGCGGCACTCGAAATTGCATAGCAAAGCTGGAAGTATCAAAAATCCTCAATTGGGTAGAACGTCATCTGCCAGCAATATCGGCAGTGTTCATTCCCGGAGTCCTCAACTGGGAAGCGGATTTCCTCAGTCGTCAGGACGTTCACGCTGGAGAGTGGAGAGGCCGCAGCAGAAATGTCTGCACTGGTGTCAGTAGGTGACTGAGGCAGGGATGACTGGGAGATAGTGGGTGACTGAAGCATGTATGAGTGGGAGATAGTGGGTGACTGAGGCCGGGGTGACTGGGAGATAGTCAGTGACTAAGGCAGGGGTGATAGGGATATAGTGGATGACTGTGGCAGGGGTGACAGGGACAGTAGGAGACTGAGGCAGGAGTGACAGGGATAGTGGGTGACTGAGGCAGGGGTGATAGGGTGACAGTGGGTGACTGAGGCAGGGGTGACAGGGATAGTGGGTGACTGAGGCAGGGGTGATATGGAGAAAGTGGTTGACTGAGGCAGGGGTGACAGAGATAGTGGGTGACTAAAGCAGTGGTGACTGGTATAGTGGGTGACTGAGGCAGGGGTCGCAGGTATAGTGGTTAACTGAGGCAGCGGTGACTGGGAGATAGTGGGTAACTGGGGCAGGGGTGACAGGGAAAGTGTGTGACTCAGGCAGGGGTGATAGGGAGATAGTGGGCAGCAGATCACTGCCTTGCTGACAGCAGCACATCCCTGCTTCACTGACAGCAGCACATCCCTGCCTCATTGACAGCAGCACATACCTGCCTCACTTATAGCAGCACATCCCTGCCTTACTGACAGCAGCAGATCACTGCCTCACTGACAGCAGCAGATCACTGCCTCACTGGCAGCAGCAGATCCCTGCCTCATTGGCAGCAGCAGATCCCTGCCTCACTGGCAGCAGCAGATCCCTGCCTCACTGGCAGCAGCAGATCCCTGCCTTACTGACAGCTGTATATAGGGCCTAATTCAGACCTGATCTCTGCTGTGCATATTCACACAACAGGAGATCAGGTCTGAAGTGTGTGTGTGTGCTGGTGCCGCAGTGCACCGGCACATGCCAGAGATGCGATCAGCATCTCTGCAAAGTGAGCGCCTCTGCCAACACATACTTATCTTGCATATGAGATCTCTTGATCATAAAGATAGTTCTCACAGGGTGAGGGTCATCCATTACATTTTAAAGTAGGAAGGTACAAATTACATATTCAAATTACATATATGTGCTGGATTCAAATGTTTTCCCCCCTTCCTTTCTCAATTGTGCCCATCAGCAGCTATTCTAATGTTGCTGCCAATGGGTGTGACACATTCATTTCTTCTGTGGGGTACACTGGACTCCACAAGGATTCACATTGGGGTGTAGAGTAGGATCTTGATCTGAGGCACCAACAGGCTCAAAGCTTTTGACTGTTCCCAAGATGCTCAGCGCCCCCTGCTCTATAACCTCGCTTCCATGAACAGGGAGCTCAGTTTGTAGTTGGTGCCTTCAGTAGCAGGCCACTTAACAGGGGGCTGCCTCAGGCAGCCTATTCTTAGCTATTAATTTTGACAAGAAAAGAAGAACTTTTTTTATAAGAATCTACAAGGGCTGCAGCAGGCTAGGTCTAATAGACATCTTTACTGCAGCTCCATCACTCCCAGCGGCGCAGTATACTCCCGTGCCCTGGTTGCTGGGTCACTGCAGCGGAGGCTCTGGTTTCTTCCTAAGGTCAGTCACACACACACCGCCCTCCGGGATCACGAGGCCGCTGATGAAAGGGAGGTAAGGGGCTTCTGTGCCCACACTATACCGAGATCCAGCGTGGCTGTAGGGGGCGGGCCGTGTACGCACTGGCGTGGACACTGATTACTGGGCAGCCGCTCCACTAGCCCCCAGGGACAGTTAAGGAGCACAGCTCTGGGGGTTTTTCTCCTATATTAACCCCACTTTGTACTACCTGCAGTGCTTTGTGATAGGTAATAGAGCCTGATTCAGGTTGGATTGTAATCGCAATAAGCAATCCAACTGCAAAAATTGCTAAGAGCATACGCATGCGCCTGCATTTTCTGTGGCACCCCGCAGATAATGCGATCACCTCTGACTGTCAATCGGTGCGGGGGGGGGGGGGGGTCAGCAACAATCCATTTCAAAGTCGGAGATGGAGCGGTGCAGGGGCAGGGCTACAAAATGGGGTCGGCAACGGAGAAACATGAGGCGTGGTCAGAGCGGCTGCATGACATCACATGCAGCCGCTGCGATCACAAAAATGGTGGCGGCTTCCTGCGCACACGTACAGTCTGCACCAACAGGAGGCTAACCCATTTTTTATGATCACGCTGAACTGCACTGAGACTGCAATTTCAGCGTGGTCAAGAAGGGAGGCGGCATGCTGGGTGGCCATGCCCTGTGATGGGTGGCCCCAGCATGCGAACCAAAGGATTGCAAATTCTGTTACTTAGCAGAATTTGCAATCCTTACTATATTAGGCCCATTGATTACAAAATTGTAAACAATATTTGAAGTTTTTCTTCAGGGACTAACACAAAAGATGCTTGGGGCTACTAACACATGGGTAAGCCACGTAAAGCTTCCCATGGGTCAGTGGCATCACAACAGGGTTGCGGCACACACCCGAGTGTCACCCGCCAAGGGGGGTGACACCAAAGTGCCGGCTCTTCTTCAGTGACAGAATATGGGTGTTTCACTGTGACATTACGTGCAACACCCAGTTTCTGTCACTGTGCAGGAGCCAGCACCACTCACACACAGGGTCCCCGGGTGCAGCCCCCAACCCCCGGGATACCCGGAGCAACAAAATGGTGATTCAGGCCACGCCCCTACCTATGAGACCATGCCTCCTTTTTACCATTGCGCTGCTTATCTGCGCGCACTGCATTACAATCTCCTTCGCCACCTCTCTGGGTGTCACCAGTGATTGTGACACCTCTGCCATGCTTGTAGCAGCTGGTCCTAAGATCTACGCCTCCAGCCCTGAGTGTTTGCCCATGTGACTTGTTGATCATCATAGCGAAGCAGATGCTTACAGAAAACTGCAGGGGCTTAGATTGAAAAGAAAAACATTGATGAACCCATCATTTCAGAGACAGGGTCTGCCACACGACTGACTGAAATGACTGGTTGGTTTGTGCCCCCACCAAAAAAGAATCAATCAATCAATCAATCAATCAATCTCTCCTTGCACAAACTGGCTCTACAGAGGCAAGATGTCCACCTCATCATCCTCCGATTCCTCACCCCTTTCACTGTGTACATCCCCCTCCTCACAGATTATTAATTCGTCCCCACTGGAATCCACCATCTCAGATCCCTGTGTACTTTCTGGAGGCAATTGCTGGTGAATGTCTCCACGGAGGAATTGATTATAATTCATTTTGATGATCATCATCTTCTCCACATTTTCTGGAAGTAACCTCGTACGCCGATTGCTGACAAGGTGAGCGGCTGCACTAAACACTCTTTTGGAGTACACACTGGAGGGAGGGCAACTTAGGTAGAATAAAGCCAGTTTGTGCAAGGGCCTCCAAATTGCCTCTTTTTCCTGCCAGTATACATACTGACGTGCCTACCTGGATGCAGTCACTCATATAATTCTCCACCATTCTTTCAAAGGTGACAGAATCATATGCAGTGACAGTAGACGACATGTCAGTAATCGTTGCCAGGTCCTTCAGTCCGGACCAGATGTCAGCACTCACTCCAGACTGCCCTGCATCACCGCCAGCGGGTGGGCTCGGAATTCTTAGCCTTTTCCTCGCACCCCCAGTTGCGGGAGAATGTGAAGGAGGAGCTGTTGACGGGTCACGTTCCGCTTGACTTGACAATTTTCTCACCAGCAGGTCTTTGAACCTCTGCAGACTTGTGTCTGCCGGAAAGAGAGATACAATGTAGGTTTTAAATCTAGGATCGAGCACGGTGGCCAAATGTAGTGCTCTGATTTCAACAGATTGAATCCTGGTTAAGCGAATTAAGGGCTCCATCCACAAGTCCCACATGCCTAGTGGAATCGCTCTGTTTTAGCTCCTCCTTCAATGTCTCCAGCTTCTTCTGCAAAAGCCTGATGAGGGGAATGACCTGACTCAGGCTGGCAGTGTCTGAACTGACTTCACGTGTGGCAAGTTCAAAGGGTTGCAGAACCTTGCACAACGTTGAAATCATTCTCCACTGCGCTTGAGTCAGGTGCATTCCCCCTCCTTTGCCTATTTCGTGGGCAGATGTATAGGCTTGAATGGCCTTTTGCTGCTCCTCCATCCTCTGAAGCATATAGAGGGTTGAATTCCACTTCGTTACCACCTCTTGCTTCAGATGATGGCAGGACAGGTTCAGGAATGTTTGGTGGTGCTCCAGTCTTCGACATGCGGTGGCTGAAGGCAGAAAGTGGCCCGCAATTCTTCGGGCCACCGACAGCATCTCTTGCACGCCCCTGTTGTTTTTTAAATAATTCTGCACCACCAAATTAAATGTATGTGCAAAACATGGGACGTGCTGGAATTTGCCCAGATGTAATGCACGCACAATATTGGTGGCGTTGTCCGATGTCACAAATCCCCAGGAGAGTCCAATTGGGGTAAGCCATTCTGCGATGATGTTCCTCAGTTTCCGTAAGAGGTTGTCAGCTGTGTGCCTCTTATGGAAAGCGGTGATACAAAGCGTAGCCTGCCTAGGAACGAGTTGGCAATTGCGAGATGCTGCTACTGGTGCCGCCGCTGCTGTTCTTGCTGCGGGGGGCAATACATCTACCCAGTGGGCTGTCACAGTCATATAGTCCTGAGTCTGCCCTGCTCCACTTAACCACAGACAAGTGGACATTGGGTACAACTGCATTTTTTAGGACACTGGTGACTCTTTTTCTGAGGTCTGTGTACATTTTCGGTATCGCCTGCTTAGAGAAATGGAACCTAGAGGGTATTTGGTACCGGGGACACAGTACCTCAATCAAGTCTCTAGTTGCCTGTAAATTAACGATGGATACCGGAACCATGTTTCTCACCACCCAGGCTGACAAGACCTGAGTTATCCGCTTTGCAGCAGGATGACTGCTGTGATATTTCATCTTCCTCGCAAAGGACTGTTGGACAGTCAATTGCTTACTGGAAGTAGTACAAGTGGTCTTCCGACTTCCCCTCTGGGATGACGATCGACTCCCAGCAGCAACAACAGCAGCGCCAGCAGCAGTAGGCGTTACACTCAAGGATGCATCGGAGGAATCCCAGGCAGGAGAGGACTCGTCAGACTTGCCAGTGACATGGCCTGCAGGACTATTGGCTCTCCTGTCTAAGGAGGAAATTGACACTGAGGGAGTTGGTGGTGTGGTTTGCAGGAGCTTGGTTACAAGAGGAAGGGATTTAGTGGTCAGTGGACTGCTTCCGCTGTCATCCAAAGTTTTTGAACTTGTCACTGACTTATGATGAATGCGCTGCAGGTGTCGTATAAGGGAGGATGTTCCGCGGTGGTTAACGTCCTTATCCCTACTTATTACAGCTTGACAAAGGCAACACACGGCTTGACACCTGTTGTCCGCATTTGTGTACAGGATGCATACCTTCATGTCCCCATTTATCCACCTCATCAGGCGTACCTCAGATTTGCGGTACAGGACTGTCATTGCCAATTTCAGACGTTGCTGTTTGGTCTCTCCATGGCCCTGAGAATTTTCACCAAGGTAATGGCGGAAATGATGGTGCTCCTGTGCAAGCAAGGTGTCACAATTATCCCGTACTTGGGCGATCTCATAAAAGCGAGATCAAGAGAGCAGTTGCTGAACAGCGTATCACTTTTGTCACGATCCGGGTATCTGGACGCCATTTCTTACCCATCCGATGCCTCCTAAGGCTGGCTCAGTGCTCCAGGACCGGATCCCATCTCCCTCTGTGGCTTTTTGACACCGTATTCCCATAGAGTGAATGAGGATTTTTTTGGGAAGGCATAACTCAGGATAGAGGACGAATTAAGACTTGGGGTTTGTTTTACTAGATAGAGTATGTCCCAGTGTAGTGCCTTTTGGGGTTAAGGTTTTTCAGGAAGTTACAGTTTTTTTTTAATTAAGTAAAATATGCCCCATTATAAAGATAGGGCTTTTCAATTTGTTGCGGCTGCGCAGTGGCCGCCAGCAGGGGGTGTACAGAGAGTAGCTCTGGCAGTTGGGCACGAGGAGACAGAGTGGGAAGGAGTCACGTGGAGCTGCAGGAGGACAGCCAGCGGTTCCCGGCGCGTGAGTTCACTGAGGTCCATGAAGCGGGAGGAGCTCGCCGGAGCTGCGTAGCACTGGGTGAGTTCTGTCAGGCAGCCCACCGCTGTGTACCCAGCTTCCACTTCTCCCCCGCTTGTCCGCCCTCCCTCCCGCTGTGTGCCCGGCCGCCCGCCGGACCTTCCCCGGTTGCTGCCTGCGTCTCCTCCCCGCGTCTGTGGTGCGGCTGGCAGTAGGAGCCGTCTCGGGCAGCTGTGTCCGGCCACTCCTCCCTCCTTCTCCTCCTGCTGTGTCCGGCCCTCCCTCCCTGCAGTATGCGATATTTATCAAGGTCTCTATGGTCACCAGTCCTCCCCTCCCTCCCTGCTGTGTGTCCGTCGTCCCCCACCCCCTCGCCCTCCCTGCTGTGTGTCCGACTCCCCTCCCCTCGCCCTCCCTGCAGTGTGTCCCCCCCCGCAGTGTGTCGGGTGTGTCCGTCCCCCCCCCCCCGCCCTGCAGTGTGTCCGTTAGTCCCCCCCTCCCTGCTGTGTGTCCGTCCGCCCCCCCCAGCCCTCCCTGTTATGTGCCTGTCCGCCCTGCTGTGTGTCCTTCCATACCCCCCGCCCTCCCTGCTGTGTGTCCCCCCCCGCCGCCCTCCCTGCTGTGTTTCCCCCCCCGCCGCCCTCCCTGCTGTGTGTCCTCCCCCGCCGCCCTCCCTGCTGTGTGTCCGTCCCCCCGCCCTCCCTGCTGTGTGTCCAGCCACCCTCCCCTCCCGTGCTGTGTGTTCGGCCAACCCCCCTCCTCCCGCTGTGTCCGCCCCCCCCTGCTGTGTGTCCGGCCACACCTCCTCCTCCCTTCCGTGTGTCCGGTCACCCTCCTCCTCCCTTCCGTGTGTCCGGTCACCCTCCCCTCCCTGCTGTGTGTCCAGCCACCCCCCCCCACCGTGTGTCCAGCCACCCCCCCCCCGCCGTGTTTCCCCCCCCCACCGTGTTTCCCCCCCCACCCCCGCCGTGTGTTCAGCCACCCCACCCCCGCCGTGTGTCCAGCCCCCCCCCCCCGCCGTGTGTCCAGCCACCCCCCCCCCCCGCCGTGTGTCCAGCCACCCCCCCCCGCCGTGTGTCCAGCCACCCTCCCTTCCCCTGCCGTGTGTCCGGCCACCCCCCCCCTCCTCCCTGCTGTGTCCGGCCACCCCCTCCCCTCCCTGCCGTGTGTCCCGTCACCCCCCCCTCCCTGCTGTGTGTCCAGCCACCCCCCCTCCTTGCTGTGTGTCCGGCCACCCTCCCCTCCCCTGCTGTGTGTCCGGCCACCCCCCCTCCTCTTGCTGTGTCCGGCCACCCCCTACCCCCTTCCCTCCCTGCCGTGTGTCCGGTCACCCCCCCCTCCCTGCTGTGTGTCCAGCCACCCCCTCCTCCTCCTCCTCCCTGCTGTGTGTCCGCCCCCCCCCCCCCTTCCCCCCCTGCTGTGTGTCCGGCCGCCACCCCTACCCCCCCCCCGCTGTGTGTCCGGCCACCCCCCCTCCCTGCTGTGTGTCCGGCCACCCCCCTCCCTGCTGTGTGTCCGGCCACCTTCCCCAGACACGCAGCGCCTGACACACACAGACATGCAGCGCCTGACACACGCACATGCAGCGCCTGACACACGCATATGCAGCGCCTGACACACACGCACACACGCAGCACCTGACACACACGCAGCACCTGACACACACACACAGACGCTGCACCTGACACTCACACGGACCTGACACACACGCACACACTCACACGCAGCGCCTGACACACACACAGACACGCAGCGCCTGACACACACAGACACGCAGCGCCTGACACACACAGACACGCAGCGCCTGACACACACAGACACGCAGCGCCTGACACACACAGACACGCAGCGCCTGACACACACAGACACGCAGCGCCTGACACACACACACTCACGCACCTGACACACACACACTCACGCACCTGACACACACACACACACACTCACGCACCTGACGCACACGCACACTCACGCACCTGACACACACGCACACTCACGCACCTGACACACACGCACACGCAGCACCTGACACACACGCACACGCAGCACCTGACACACACTCACACGCACCTGACACTCACACTCATGCACCTGACACACGCACTCACACGCAGCATCTGACACACACGCAGACACGCAGCATCTGACAGACACGCAGCACCTGACACACACACAGCACCTGACACACAAACACGCAGACATGCAGCACCTGACACACACACGAAGACACGCAGCACCTGACACACACACACGCAGAACCTGACACACGCAGACACGCAGCACCTGACACACACGCAGCACCTGACACACACACACACACACACGCAGCACCTGACACACACACACAGCACCTGACACACACACACACACACATGCAGCACCTGACACACAGACATGCAGCACCTGACACACACACACACAGCACCTGACACACAGACACGCAGCACCTGACACACAGACATGCAGCACCTGACACACAGACATGCAGCACCTGACACACACACACACACAGCACCTGACACACACGCAGACAGGCAGCACCTGACACACACACACACGCAGCACCTGACACACACGCAGACAGGCAGCACCTGACACACACACACACACACACGCAGCTCCTGACACACACACACACACACACACACACGCAGCACCTGAAACACACACACACACACACAGCACCTGACACACACACACACGCAGCACCTGACAGACATGCAGTGCCTGACACACACACACGCAGCACCTGACACACACACGCAGACACGCAGCACCTGACACACACACGCAGCACCTGACACACACACGCAGACACGCAGCACCTGACACACACACGCAGACACGCAGCACCTAACACAGACACGCAGCACCTGACACACACACACATACGCAGCACCTGACACACACACGCAGCACCTGACACAGACATGCAGCGCCTGACACACACACGCAGACATGCAGCACCTGACACACACATGCAGCACCTGACAGACACACACACACACACACACACACGCAGCACCTGAGACACCCACACACACAGACATGCAGCACCTGACACACACACACACACACACACACAGCACCTGACACACATACATACATGTGGCATTTAACGCACACACGCACAGCACCTGACACAATCATATACACTCAGAGCACCTAACACACACATACACTCGCAGCACCTCACAAACACTCGTATACACACGCAGCACCTGCCACTCACACATATATACACATGCAGCACCTGACACACACATACACGCGCAGCACCTGACAGTCACACACATACAGATGCGACACAAACACATACACGCTCAACACCTGACACCCACGTGGCAGCTGACGCATACAAATGCAGCACCTGAGATACACACATATACACGTGCAGCACCTGAGACACACACATACACGTACAGCACCTGACACACACACATGTATGTACACGCGCGGCTCCAGGCACACACATACGTACATACACACGCGGCATTTAACACACACACACATACACGTGTGGCACCTGACACACACATACGTACACGTGTGGCACCTGACACACACACGTATGCACACGCATGGCTCCTGACACACACACGCACGCGTGGCTCCTGACACACACACATGTATGAACACGCGCGGCTCCTGACACACACACGTATGTACGTATATGCTCGGCACCTGACACCTACACGTATGTACGTATACGCACGGCTCCTGACACCCACACACATGTACACGCGCGGCTCCTGGCACACACACACACACACACACACACGTACACGCGCGGCACCTGACACACGCGTGTACGTACACACATGCACAGCACCTGACATACACACATGTAGGTACCCGCCACCTGACACACACACACGTACACGCACGACACCTGACACACACGTACGTACACGCACGGCACTGACACGTACGTACGCGCACGGCACCTGACACACACGTACATACTAGTGATGAGTGGGTTCGGTTCGTCGGAATCCGAACCCCCCGAATTTCACCCATTTTACACGGGTCCGAGGCAGGTTCGAACCTTCCCGCCTTGCTCGGCTAGCCCGAGCGTGCACGAACGTCATCATCCCGCTGTCGGATTCTCGCGAGATTCGGATGTCTGCATTCGTGGAAAGGGGTCCCATGTGTAAACATGGGACCCCTTTCAGTCCGTCTGGTCCGGGTGTTCGGTTTGTTGTTTTGCCAAGTACGTGGATTTAATCTGGAACCTGGATCAGGTGAGTATAATTATCTTATTTTCAGGTACCCGTGGATTCTACTTGGAGAAGAGGACCGACTGCTTCATGTCAACATAGGTAAGTATGTGTGTGTCGGCAGGTGTGAAATAAAGTTATACTTTCACGGTGTCTGTGTCCTGTTTTTATTTGGGTATTTCTCTAACGTCCTAAGTGGATGCTGGGGACTCCGTCAGGACCATGGGGTTTAGCGGCTCCGCAGGAGACAGGGCACAATAATAAAAGCTTTAGGATCAGGTGGTGTGCACTGGCTCCTCCCCCTATGACCCTCCTCCAAGCCTCAGTTAGATTTTTGTGCCCGGCCGAGAAGGGTGCAATCTAGGTGGCTCTCCTGAGCTGCTTAGAATAAAAGTTTAAGTTACAAGGGGAGAGAAGTAAACTCACCTGCGTGCAGGATGGATTTGCTTCTTAGGCTACTGGACACCATTAGCTCCAGAGGGAGTCGGAACACAGGTCTCACCCTGGGGTTCGTCCCGGAGCCGTGCCGCCGACCCCCCTTGCAGATGCCGAAGTTGAAGAGGTCCAGAGGTCCAGAAACAGGCGGCAGAAGACTTTCAGTCTTCATAAGGTAGCGCACAGCACTGCAGCTGTGCGCCATTGTTGTCAGCACACTTCATACCAGCGGTCACTGAGGGTGCAGGGCGCTGGGGGGGGCGCCCTGGGCAGCAATGTATTATACCTTTTTTATGGCTAAAATACATCACATATAGCCCTTGAGGCTATATGGATGTATTTAACCCCTGCCAGATCTCACAAACTCCGGGAGAAGAGCCCGCCGTTTTAGGGGGCGGGGCCTATTCTCCTCAGCACACGGCGCCATTTTCCTGCTCAGCTCTGCTGTGAGGAAGGCTCCCAGGCTCTCCCCTGCACTGCACTACAGAAACAGGGTTAAAACAGAGAGGGGGGGCACTTATTTGGCGATATGATTACATATGTGAAAATGCTATAAGGGAAAACACTTGTATAAGGGGTTGTCCCTGTATAATTATAGCGTTTTTTGGTGTGTGCTGGCAAACTCTCCCTCTGTCTCCCCAAAGGGCTAGTGGGGTCCTGTCCTCTATCAGAGCATTCCCTGTGTGTGTGCTGTGTGTCGGTACGTGTGTGTCGACATGTAGAAGGACGATGTTGGTGAGGAGGCGGAGCAAATTGCCTGTATTGGTGATGTCACTCTCTAGGGAGTCGACACCGGAATGGATGGCTTATTTAGGAATTACGTGATAATGTCAACACGATGCAAGGCCGGTTGACGATATGAGACGGCCGGCAAACAAATTAGTACCTGTCCAGGCGTCTCAGACACCGTCAGGGGCTTGTAAAAACGCCCATTTACCTCAGTTGGTCGACACAGACACGGACACTGACTTCAGTGTCGACGGTGAAGAAACAAACGTATTTTCCTTTAGGGCCACACGTTACATGTTAAGGGCAATGAAGGAGGTGTTACATATTTCTGATACTACAAGTACCACAAATAAGGGTATTATGTAGGGTGGGAATAATCTACTTGTAGTTTTTCCTGAATCAGATAAATTAAAGGGTGTGATGATACGTGGGTTTCCTCCGATAGAAAATTATTGGAGGTATACCCTTTCCCGCCAGAAGTGAGGGCGAGTTGGGAAACACACCTTAGGGTGGATAAGGCGCTCACACGCTTATAAAAACAAGTGGCGTTACCGTCTCCAGATACGGCCGCCCTCAAGGAGCCAGCTGATAGGAAGCTAAAAAATATCCTAAAAAGTATATACACACATACTGGTGTTATACTACGACCAGCAATCGCCTCAGCCTGGATGTGCAGCGCTGGGGGGGCTTGGTCGGATTTCCTGACTGAAAATATTGATACCCTTGACAGGAACAATATTTTATCGACTATAGAGCATTTTAAGGATGCATTTCTATATATGCGAGATGCGCAGAGGGATATTTGCATTCTGACATCAAGAGTAGATGTGATGTCCATATCTGCCAGACGATGTTTATAGACACGACAGTGGTCAGGTGATGCAGATTCCAGACGGCACATGGAAGTATTGCCGTATAAAGGGGCGGTCCATCGGACCTGGTGGCCATGGCAACAGCTGGAAAATCCACTTTTGTTACCCCAAGTCACATCTCAGCAGAAAAGGACACAGTCTTTTCAGTCTCAGTCCTTTCGTACCCATAAAGGCAGGCGGGCAAAAGGCCAGTCATATCTGCCCAGGGTTAGAGGAAAGGGAAGAAGACTGCAGCAGGCAGCCCATTCCCAGGAACAGAAGTTCTCCACAGCTTCTGCCAAGTCCGCAGCATGACGCTGGGGCCATACAAGCGGACTCAGGTGCGGTGGGGGGTCATCTCAAGAGTTTCAGCACGCAGTGGGCTCACTCGCAAGTGGACTCCTGGATCCTACACGTAGTATCCCAGGTGTACATTGGAAATTCGAGACGTCTTCCCCTCACAAGTTCCTGAAGTCTGCTTTACCAACGTCTCCCTCCGACAGGGAGGCAGTATTGGGAAAAAATTCACAGGCTGTATTCCCAGCAGGTGATAATCAAAGTACCCCTCCTACAACAAGGGAAGGGGTATTATTCCACACTATATTGTGGTACTGAAGCCAAACGGCTCGGTGAGATCTAAAAGATTTGAACAATTACATACAAGGGTTCAAATCAAGATGGAGTCACTCAGAGCAGTGATAGCGAACCAGGACGATATGGTGTCACTGGATATCAGGGACGCTTACCTACATGTCCAAATTTTGCCCTTCTCACCAAGGGTATCTCAGGTTCGTGGTACAGAACTGTTACTATCAGTTCAGACGCTGCCGTTTGGATTGTCCACGGCACCCCGGGTCTTTACCATGGTAATGGCCGAAATGATGATTCTTCCTAAAAGAAATATGGACGCTTTCCTGATAAGGGCAAGGTCCAGAGAACAGTTGGCGGTCGGAGTAGCACTATCTCAAGTAGTTCTACGACAGCACGAGTGGATTCTAAATATTCCAAAATCGCAGCTTTTTCCGACGACACGTCTAATGTTCCTAGGAATGATTCTGGACACAGTCCAGAAAAGGATGTTTTCTCCCGGAGAAGACAGGGAGTTATCCGAGCTAGTCAGGAACCTCCTAAAACCAGGAAAAGTATCAGTGCATCATTGCACAAGGGTCCTGTGAAAAATGGTGGTTTCTTACAAAGCGATCCCATTCGGTAGATTTCAAGCAAGAACCTTTCAGTGGAATCTGCTGGGAAAATAGTCCGGATCGCATCTTCAGATGCATCAGCGGATAACCCTGTCTCCAAGGACAAGGGTGTTTTCTTCTGCGGTGGCTGCAGAGTGCTCATCTATGAAAGGGCCGCAGATTCGACATTCAGGACTGGGTCCTGGTGACCACGGATGCCAGCCTGAGTGGCTGGGTAGCAGTCACACAAGGAAAAAATTCCCAGGGAGTGTGATCAAGTCTGGAGACTTCTCTCCACATAAATATACTGGAGCTAAGGGCAATTTACAAGGCTCTAAGCTTAGCAAGACCTCTGCTTCAAGGTCAGCCGGTATTGATCCAGTGGGACAACATCACGGCAGTCGCCCACGTAAACAGACAGGGCGGCACATGAAGCAGGAGGGAAATGGCAGAAACTGCACGGATTCTTCGCTGGGCGAAAAATCATGTGATAACACTCTCAGCAGTGTTAATTCCGGGAGTGGAAAACTGGGAAGCAGACTTCCTCAGCAGGCATAACCTCCACCCGGGAGAGTGGGGACTTCAGCGGGAAGTCTTCCACATGATTGTAAACCGTTGGGAAAAACCAAAGGTGGACATGATGGCGTCCCGCCTGAACAAAAAACTAGACAGATATTGCGCCAGGTCAAGGGACCCTCAGGCAATAGCGGTGGACGCTCTGGTAACACTGTGGGTGTACCAGTCAGGGTATGTGTTCCCTCCTATGCATCTCATACCAAAAGTACTGAGAATCATAAGAAGGAGATGAGTAAGAACGATACTAGTGGTTCCGGATGGGTCAAGAAGGACTTGGTACCCAGAACTTCAAGAGATGCTCATGGAAGAACCGTGGACTCTACCTTTAAGAGAGGACCTGCTCCAGCAGGGGCCTTGTCTGTTCCAAGACTTACCGCGGCTGCGTTTGACGGCATGGCAGTTGAACGCCGGATCCTGAAAGGGCATTCCAGATGAAGTCATCCCTACCCTGGTCGAAGCCAGGAAGGATGTAACCGCAAAACATTTTCACCGCATTTGGCGAAAATATGTTGCGTGGTGTGAGGCCAAGAAGGTCCCTACAGAGGAATTCCAACTGGGTCGTTTCCTACATTTCCTGAAAACAGGACTGTCTATGGGCCTAAAATTAGGGTCCATTAAGGTTCAAATTTCGACCCTGTCGAATTTCTTCCAGAAAGAACTGGCTTCAGTGCCTGAAGTTCAGACGTTTGTAAAAGGGGTACTGCATATACAGCCTCCTTTTGTGCCCCCAGTGGCACCTTGGGATCTCAATGTTGTTTTGAGTTTCCTAAAGTCACATTGGTTTGATCCACTCACCACTGTGGAATTAAAATATTTCACATGGAAGGTGAAGATTCTATTAGCCCTGGCTTCAGCCAGGCGTGTGTCAGAATGGGCGGCTTTATCATATAAAAGCCCTTACTTAATTTTTCATTCTGACAGGGCAGAATTGAGGACTCGTCCTCAATTTCTCCTTAAGGTGTTTTCTGTTTTTCACATGAACCAACCTATTGTGGTACCTGCGGCTACTAGGGACTTGGAGGACTCCAAGTTACTTGACGTTGTCAGGGCCCTGAAAATATATGTTTCCAGGACGACTGGAGTCAGAAAATCTGACTCGCTGTTTAGCCTGTGTGCACCCAACAAGATGGGTGTTCCTGCTTCTAAGCAGACGATTGCTCGCTGGATTTGTAGTACAATTCAGCTTGCACATTCTGTGGCAGGCTTGCCACAGCCAAAATCAGTAAAAGCCCATTCCACAAGGAAGTGGGCTCATCTTGGGCGGCTGCCCGAGGGGTCTCGGCTTTACAACTTTGCCGAGCTGCTACTTGGTCAGGGGCACACCCTGACTGAGGAGGACCTGGAGTTCTCTCATTCGGTGCTGCAGAGTCATCCGCACTCTCCCGCCCGTTTGGGAGCTTTGGTATAATCCCCATGGTCCTGACGGAGTCCCCAGCATCCACTTAGGACGTTAGAGAAAATAAGAATTTACTTACCGATAATTCTATTTCTCGTAGTCCGTAGTGGATGCTGGGCGCCCATCCCAAGTGCGGATTGTCTGCAATACTTGTACATAGTTATTGTTACAAAAATCGGGTTATTCTTGTTGTGAGCCATCTTTTCAGAGGCTCCTTCGTTGTTATCATACTGTTAACTGGGTTCAGATCACAGGTTGTACGGTGTGATTGGTGTGGCTGGTATGAGTCTTACCCGGGATTCAATATCCTTCCTTATTATGCACGCTCGTCCGGGCACAGTATCCTAACTGAGGCTTGGAGGAGGGTCATAGGGGGAGGAGCCAGTGCACACCACCTGATCCTAAAGCTTTTATTATTGTGCCCTGTCTCCTGCGGAGCCGCTAAACCCCATGGTCCTGACGGAGTCCCCAGCATCCACTACGGACTACGAGAAATAGAATTATCGGTAAGTAAATTCTTATTTTTTTTCCCAGTAGAACTACAGGTACCAGCGGGCCCGTTTTTCTCCTGCATGCTGGTACTTGTGGTTCTCCAAGTACCAGCTTGCGGGGGAGGCTTGCTGGGACTTGTAGTACTACTAGAAAAAACAATATTCTTTAAATTTTCTCAAGGCTATCAGCCTCCCATCCGCAGCCCTTGGATGGGGGGGACAGCCTCGGGCTTCACCCCTGGCCCTTGGGTGGCTGGGGGGGGACCCCTTGATTGAAGGGGTCCCCACTCCCCCAGGGTACCCCGGCCAGGGGTGACTAGTTGGATATTTAATGCCACGGCCGCAGGGCACTGTATAAAAGTGACCCCCGGCTGTGGCATTATCTGTCCAGCTAGTGGAGCCCGATGCTGGTGTAAAAAATACGGGGGATCCCTACTCTTTTTGTCCCCCGTATTTTTTGCACCAGCACCAGGCGCAGAGCCCGGTGCTGGTTTTAAAAATACGGGGGATCCCCTGTCCGTTTTCCCCCCGGATTTTTAGAACCAGGACCGGCTCGAAGAGCCCGAGGCTGGTTATGCTTTGGAGGGGGGACCCACGCAATTTTTTTTCTGGATTTTTCACATTCCATTTAAAAAATAAATAATATTTTAAAAAATATATAAATAATACTTGTGCCTCCAAAAAAGACAAACCAAGTACCTAATCCCTTCTAATATAAATAGATATGCTATTACCAAAAAAAAAAAAACAGCAAAAAAAAACATGTTTTTAAATTTTTTTAATTAGATTCCGCCAGCAAAGTGTTGCGGATTGAAAATGACGAATTTACTGTTTAAAAGCACTGTTGTCGAATTTACAAACTTCAATTGAATATACTTTTGTCGAATTGCCGCATTTGTACCATTGCAGAAAAGTCGAATTTGTCAAATGTCGAATTTTAAAGTCGAATTTTGAAAGCCTGTAAGAATAGGCCCCGCCCCCTTCTTCACATCAGCCGTCCCCTTCTACCCCTGTCCCTTGCTCTCTCCTGTCTGTGCTCTCTCCCGTCTGTAGGACTAGGCCCCGCCCCCTTCTTACCCTCCTGTGACTGCTCTCTCCTGACAAGTGGACCAGGCCTGCCCCCTACACGCTGCTGGTGTCTTCATTGTTACTTGGTCTGGAGCTCCGTTGGGGAGAGAACTCACGTGAGCTCATTAAGAATTAGGAACTGGGATGTTTTAATTTTATTGTGAGTAGTGTAGTGTGGTGATGTAGTATGTTGTATGGGGGGTATAGTGTAATTATGAAGTGCAGCATATGGGAGGGCTGTAGCATAGTGATGTAGTGTGGCATATGGGGGGTGGTAGCGCATAGGCGTGCGTACAGGGGGTGCCTGGTGCGCACAGGCACTCCCTAATGTCCAGCACCGCTGCACGCCACGCTTGCTGTAGCACAGTGATCGCTGAGTGTGTGATCGGTGGAGCCTAGCCTGCAGCTCATTTCCGTACCTCCCACCACCGCTGCACCCGCCCCCCCTCTGCCTGCTGCTAATACTATGCTGAGTGCATTCGTCGGCGGCCTCACTGGGGGGACTGGCGTCACCTTGCAATGTGACGTGGTGATGTCCGCCCATGCTCTCCTCCCGCCCACCTGTGCTTTCCTCCTGCTGCGGTCTCTCAGTCCTAGTGTGCCGCGGCCGCCACACCACTGGCAGTGTTCCTCTAGGAGGGACTGGGAGCTGCTGGCAGACACATTCTGCTGAGACTTACTTGTCAGTGCGGGTTCCGGACGGCAGGCGGCGGGTGGGAGGGCAGACGGGGAGCAGGTGTCACAAGGAGTGTGTGGGTAACTAATTCACAATACTTCCGCTCAACGTGGCACTGCTGGTCCTTCATCTCCCATGTCTCTTCACCAGGTGGCGGGCGGCCCGGAAATTAAGTGATGTGTTGTGCAGCAGTCAGTGTGAAGTGACTGTGAGTAACACTGGTGGTGCTGATGATGATGCTGCAGAATCGGGAAGCAATTAATTCATAAATATAATGTACTCTATCAGTGTATTATACATACATAAACATGTACATACGTGTATTTGTGTATACATGTATATGCATGTATATACATGAGTGTGTGTGCATATATATATATATATATATATATATATATATATATATATATATATATATATGAAAAAAAGGGGAATAGGGGTACCAGCGACTTACAGTGTCTATCAAATTAAAGTAACTATGAAGAATATAGCAGGATACGGTTTTAGAAAAAGGGTAACAATATATTTATTTATGCAATTTATAACATAATGATGGGATAAAAAAGTAGGTAAAAATTTTTTTTTTGATATGCAGTAAAAAAAAAAGATTTTAAAAACATAAACAGGTAAAAATAGAGTATATAATTTAGCTAGAATCCAAAATCATGTAAAATCAGTAAAAACAATTTCATACTGATAAAAAATATTTCAGGATGATAAAAATGATGCTTATCTTTTTGAAGATGGAGAGTCAGTGGAGGTACACCCAACGCGTTTCGTCCTTAGACTTCATCAAGGGGTGATGAAGTCTAAGGACGAAACGCGTTGGCTGTACCTCCACTGACTCTCCATCTTCAAAAAGATAAGCATCATTTTCTCTGACGTCCTAAGTGGATGCTGGGGACTCCGTCAGGACCATGGGGGATTAGCGGCTCCGCAGGAGACAGGGCACAAAAGTAAAAGCTTTAGGACTAGGTGGTGTGCACTGGCTCCTCCCCCTATGACCCTCCTCCAAGCCTCAGTTAGGTTTTTGTGCCCGGCCGAGAAGGGTGCAATCTAGGTAGCTCTCCTGAGCTGCTTAGAATAAAAGTATAGACTTAGGTTTTTTTATTTTCAGTGAGTCCTGCTGGCAACAGGCTCACTGCATCGAGGGACTAAGGGGAGAAGAAGCGAACTCACCTGCGTGCAGAGTGGATTGGGCTTCTTGGCTACTGGACATTAGCTCCAGAGGGACGATCACAGGCCCAGCCATGGATGGGTCCCGGAGCCGCGCCGCCGGCCCCCTTACAGAGCCAGAAGAGTGAAGAGGTCCAGAAATCGGCGGCAGAAGGCATCTTGTCTTCAAGAAAGGTAGCGCACAGCACTGCAGCTGTGCGCCATTGCTCTCAGCACACTTCACACTCCGGTCACTGAGGGTGCAGGGCGCTGGGGGGGGGCGCCCTGAGACGCAATGAAAACACTATTTATGGTAAAAAATACATCACATATAGCTCCTGGGCTATATGGATGTATTTAACCCCTGCCATTTTACCTCATAAAAAGCGGGAGAAAGGCCGCCGTGAAGGGGGCGGAGCCTATCTCCTCAGCACACAAGCGCCATTTTCCCTCACAGCTCCGCTGGAAGGACGTCTCCCTGACTCTCCCCTGCAGTCCTGCACTACAGAAACAGGGTAAAAAAGAGAGGGGGGGGGGGGCACTAATTTGGCATATAAAAACATATATAGCAGCTATAAGGGAGAAACACTTATTTATAAGGTTGTCCCTATACATATATAGCGCTCTGGTGTGTGCTGGCAAACTCTCCCTCTGTCTCCCCAAAGGGCTAGTGGGGTCCTGTCCTCTATCAGAGCATTCCCTGTGTGTGTCCTGTGTGTCGGTACGCGTGTGTCGACATGTATGAGGAGGAAAATGGTGTGGAGGCGGAGCAATTGTCTGTAGTAGTGATGTCACCCCCTAGGGAGTAGACACCTGACTGGATGGTCTTATTTAAGGAATTACGTGATAGTGTCAGCACTTTACAAAAAACTGTTGACGACATGAGACAGCCGGCAAGTCAGTTAGTGCCTGTCCAGGCGTCTCAAACACCGTCAGGGGCTCTAAAGCGCCCATTACCTCAGTCGGTCGACACAGACACGGACACTGACTCCAGTGTCGACGGTGAAGAAACAAACGTATTTTCCAGTAGGGCCACACGTTACATGATCACGGCAATGAAGGAGGCTTTGCATATTTCTGATACTACAAGTACCACAAAAAAGGGTATTATGTGGGGTGTGAAAAAACTACCCGTAGTTTTTCCTGAATCAGAAGAATTAAATGAAGTGTGTGATGATGCGTGGGTCTCCCCCGATAAAAAATTGCTGATATCTAAGAAATTATTGGCATTATACCCTTTCCCGCCAGAAGTTAGGGCGCGTTGGGAAACACCCCCTAGGGTGGATAAGGCACTCACACGCTTATCAAAACAAGTGGCGTTACCGTCTCCTGATACGGCCGCCCTCAAGGAGCCAGTTGATAGGAAGCTGGAAAATGTCCTAAAAAGTATATACACACATACTGGTGTTATACTGCGACCAGCAATTGCCTCAGCCTGGATGTGCAGCGCTGGGGTGGCGTGGTCGGAGTCCCTGACTGAAAATATTGATACCCTGGACAGGGACAGTATTTTATTGACTATAGAGCGTTTAAAAGATGCGTTTCTATATATGCGTGATGCACAGAGGGATATTTGCACCCTGGCATCAAGAGTAAGTGCGATGTCCATTTCTACCAGAAGATGTTTATGGACACGACAGTGGTCAGGTGATGCGGATTCCAAACGGCATATGGAAGTATTGCCGTATAAAGGGGAGGAGTTATTTGGGGTCGGTCTTTCGGACCTGGTGGCCACGGCAACAGCTGGAAAATCCACCTTTTTACCCCAACTCACCTCTCAGCAGAAAAAGACACCGTCTTTTCAGCCTCAGTCCTTTCGTCCCCATAAGGGCAAGCGGGCAAAAGGCCAGTCATATCTGCCCCGGGGTAGAGGAAAGGGAAAAAGACTGCAGCAGACAGCCTCTTCCCAGGAACAGAAGCCCTCCACCGCTTCTGCCAAGTCCTCAGCATGACGCTGGGGCCTTACAAGCGGACTCAGGTGCGGTGGGGGGTCGTCTCAAGAGTTTCAGCGCGCAGTGGGCTCACTCGCAAGTGGACCCCTGGATCCTACAGGTAGTATCCCAGGGGTACAGATTGGAATTCGAGACGTCTCCCCCTCGCAGGTTCCTGAAGTCTGCTTTACCAACGTCTCCCTCCGACAGGGAGGCAGTATTGGAAGCAATTCACAAGCTGTATTCCCAGCAGGTGATAATCAAAGTACCCCTCCTACAACAGGGAAAGGGGTATTATTCCACACTATTTGTGGTACCGAAGCCAGACGGCTCGGTGAGACCTATTCTAAATCTGAAATCTTTGAACACTTACATACAAAGGTTCAAATTCAAGATGGAGTCACTCAGAGCAGTGATAGCGAACCTGGAAGAAGGGGACTATATGGTGTCCCTGGACATCAAGGATGCTTACCTTCATGTCCCAAATTGCCCTTCTCACCAAGGGTACCTCAGGTTCGTAGTACAGAACTGTCATTATCAGTTTCAGACGCTGCCGTTTGGATTGTCCACGGCACCCCGGGTCTTTACCAAGGTAATGGCCGAAATGATGATTCTTCTTCGAAGAAAAGGCGTCTTAATTATCCCTTACTTGGACGATCTCCTGATAAGGGCAAAGTCCAGGGAACAGTTGGAGGTCAGAGTAGCACTATCTCGGGTACTGCTACAACAGCACGGGTGGATTCTAAATATTCCAAAATCGCAGCTGATCCCGACGACACGTCTGCTGTTCCTAGGGATGATTCTGGACACAGTCCAGAAAAAGGTGTTTCTCCCAGAGGAGAAAGCCAGGGAGTTATCCGACCTAGTCAGGAACCTCCTAAAACCAGGAAAAGTGTCAGTGCATCATTGCACAAGGGTCCTGGGAAAAATGGTGGCTTCTTACGAAGCGATTCCATTCGGCAGATTTCACGCAAGAACTTTTCAGTGGGATCTGCTGGACAAATGGTCCGGATCGCATCTTCAGATGCATCAGCGGATAACCCTGTCTCCGAGGACAAGGGTGTCTCTTCTGTGGTGGCTGCAGAGTGCTCATCTACTAGTGGGCCGCAGATTCGGCATTCAGGATTGGATCCTGGTGACCACGGATGCCAGCCTGAGAGGCTGGGGAGCAGTCACACAGGGAAGAAATTTCCAGGGAACGTGGTCAAGTCTAGAGACTTCTCTCCACATAAATATACTGGAGCTAAGGGCAATTTACAATGCTCTATGCCTAGCAAGACCTCTGCTTCAAGGTCAGCCGGTGCTGATCCAGTCGGACAACATCACGGCAGTCGCCCACGTAAACAGACAGGGCGGCACAAGAAGCAGGAGGGCAATGGCAGAAGCTGCAAGGATTCTTCGCTGGGCGGAAAATCATGTGATAGCACTGTCAGCAGTGTTCATTCCGGGAGTGGACAACTGGGAAGCAGACTTCCTCAGCAGGCACGACCTCCACCCGGGAGAGTGGGGACTTCACACGGAAGTCTTCCACATGATTGTGAACCATTGGGAAAAACCAAAAGGTGGACATGATGGCGTCCCGCCTCAACAAAAAACTGGACAGGTATTGCGCCAGGTCAAGGGACCCTCAGGCAATAGCTGTGGACGCTCTGGTAACACCGTGGGTGTACCAGTCAGTGTATGTGTTCCCTCCTCTTCCTCTCATACCCAAGGTACTGAGAATTTTAAGACGGAGAGGAGTAAGAACTATACTCGTGGCTCCGGATTGGCCAAGGAGGACTTGGTACCCGGAACTTCAAGAGATGCTCACAGAGGACCCATGGCCTCTGCCGTTAAGAAGGGACTTGCTTCAGCAAGGACCCTGTCTGTTCCAAGACTTACCGCGGCTGCGTTTGACGGCATGGCGGTTGAACGCCGGATCCTAAGGGAAAAAGGCATTCCGGAAGAGGTCATACCTACCCTGGTCAAAGCCAGGAAGGAGGTGACCGCACAACATTATCACCGCATTTGGCGAAAATATGTTGCGTGGTGTGAGGCCAGGAAGGCCCCCACGGAGGAATTTCAACTCGGTCGATTCCTGCATTTCCTGCAAACAGGAGTGTCTATGGGCCTCAAATTGGGGTCCATTAAGGTTCAAATTTCGGCCCTGTCGATTTTCTTCCAGAAAGAATTGGCTTCAGTTCCTGAAGTCCAGACATTCGTCAAGGGAGTACTGCATATACAACCCCCTTTTGTGCCTCCAGTGGCACCGTGGGATCTCAACGTAGTTCTGGGATTCCTCAAATCACATTGGTTTGAACCGCTCAAATCTGTGGATTTGAAATATCTCACATGGAAAGTGACCATGCTGTTGGCCCTGGCCTCGGCCAGGCGAGTGTCAGAATTGGCGGCTTTGTCTCACAAAAGCCCATATCTGATTTTCCATTCGGACAGGGCAGAACTGCGGACTCGTCCCCAGTTTCTCCCTAAGGTGGTGTCAGCGTTTCACCTGAACCAACCTATTGTGGTGCCTGCGGCTACTAGGGACTTGGAGGACTCCAAGTTGCTAGACGTTGTCAGGGCCCTGAAAATATATATTTCCAGGATGGCTGGAGTCAGTAAAACTGACTCGCTGTTTAGCCTGTATGCACCCAACAAGCTGGGTGCTCCTGCTTCTAAGCAGACGATTGCTCGTTGGATTTGTAGTAAAATTCAGCTTGCACATTCTGTGGCAGGCCTGCCACAGCCAAAATCTGTAAATGCCCATTCCACAAGGAAGGTGGGCTCATCTTGGGCGGCTGCCCGAGGGGTCTCGGCTTTACAACTTTGCCGAGCTGCTACTTGGTCAGGGGCAAACACGTTTGCAAAATTCTACAAATTTGATACCCTGGCTGAGGAGGACCTGGAGTTCTCTCATTCGGTGCTGCAGAGTCATCCGCACTCTCCCGCCCGTTTGGGAGCTTTGGTATAATCCCCATGGTCCTGACGGAGTCCCCAGCATCCACTTAGGACGTCAGAGAAAATAAGAATTTACTTACCGATAATTCTATTTCTCGTAGTCCGTAGTGGATGCTGGGCGCCCATCCCAAGTGCGGATTGTCTGCAATACTTGTACATAGTTATTGTTACAAAAATCGGGTTATTATTGTTGTGAGCCATCTTTTCAGAGGCTCCTCTGTTATCATGCTGTTAATTGGGTTCAGATCACAAGTTGTACAGTGTGATTGGTGTGGCTGGTATGAGTCTTACCCGGGATTCAAAATCCTTCCTTATTGTGTACGCTCGTCCGGGCACAGTATCCTAACTGAGGCTTGGAGGAGGGTCATAGGGGGAGGAGCCAGTGCACACCACCTAGTCCTAAAGCTTTTACTTTTGTGCCCTGTCTCCTGCGGAGCCGCTAATCCCCCATGGTCCTGACGGAGTCCCCAGCATCCACTACGGACTACGAGAAATAGAATTATCGGTAAGTAAATTCTTATTTTTATCATCCTGAAATATTTTTTATCAGTATGAAATTGTTTTTACTGATTTTACATGATTTTGGATTCTAGCTAAATTATATACTCTATTTTTACCTGTTTATGTTTTTAAAATCTTTTTTTTTTTACTGCATATCAAAAAAAAAAATTTTTACCTACTTTTTTATCCCATCATTATGTTATAAATTGTATAAATAAATATATTGTTACCCTTTTTCTAAAACCGTATCCTGCTATATTCTTCATAGTTACTTTAATTTGATAGACACTGTAAGTCGCTGGTACCCCTATTCCCCCCTTTTTTTCACATTTTAAAGGCAGCTTATCACTGCTGATTACTTAGGGGATAGCAGACACCTTACATTTTTAAAAGGAGTGTCTATAAATAACATATATATTGTTTTAATAGTTATCTGCTCACACATACCTGTGGCGCCATACCCCCACTACCCAATATATATATATATATATATATATATATATATATATATGTATAAAAATAAGACTTGGGGTTTGTTTTATTAGATAGAGCATGTCCCAGTGAAGTGCCTTTTGGGGTTGTGGTTTTTCGGAAAGTTACAGGTTTTTTTTAATTAAGAGAAATATGCCCCATTATAGAGATAGGGCATTTCAATTTGTTGCGCCTGCGCAGTGGCCGCCAGCAGGGGGTGTACTAGAGGGCCTTCACTTGAGAGCCGCAATATGGCCGCCTTCTCCCCGGTTATTCTGTAAATAGGAAAATAACCTCACAGGTTCACATAGGGCAGAGTTGCCACTACTAGTGCAGGGCTGTAACGTACAGTACTAAGGAAAAGCCATATACTAAAGCGGCGCGGTGACCTCACCCCTCTCAGAGACACCAGGGTGCAGCACACTGTACGGGGTACACTTAGTACACACACCTGTTAGCTCAGGGCAGCACTATATGACCCTCCTGTAATGATGTGCTGGCGGCGTGTAGTGATCAGGGCACTGGGAGACTGGCTGGCTAGTCTCCGTCTCTGCTGCCTATAGAACTTCCACCTCTGTTATATATCAGGGCTGCTCTCCTGTGTGTTCTCTTCCTCTCCTACCTCACACTGGAACTGGCCGCCCAGAGAACGAGAGGGCAGCGGCTGACATCAGAGAGGGTGCAGCAATCTGTGTGGGCAGAGCCCCTCACAGCAAGGTGTCCTTATGCTGTGCCCCGTGTAATCACTGTGATCCATACAGACTCTCACCCTGGTATGCTCTCTATTTATTATTTATTTTTTTGCACTGCGGCATGCTCGAGGGAAGGGAGCAGGCACCCCCCACCCCACCGCCACTACTCCTCCGCCAGCATCACTGCCGAGCCGGTCAGTGTTCCGGCGGCAATTAGCAGTAGGCAGCCACCAGCAACAACAGTCAGGAAGCTGTTACTCCCGGCAGCAGTAGCGTCAAGCTGCAATTCAGCCAGCGGCACGATGATCCGGGAGACAGTGGCAGCACAGGGAAGCAGTACCCCCTCCAATCGCAGCACCAACCAGGAGACTGAGGCAGCAACCCGCCCCCAGCAGCAGCACCACCCTGATGATAGGTAAGATGCATTTTGGTGTCACAAGAAGGTGGCCGGAGTAGTGGCTGGCTGTGGTCACACCCCGGGGAAAAGTGATAGTGATTTCAGTGTTCCCTTGCGCGGGGATTGGATGTGTAGATGTATGTATAGATGTGAGTGGAAGTGGTTGGATGTATGAGAGCGATAGTGTACGGCTGTATGAGAGCGGCAGTGTGCGGATGTATGAGAGCGGCAGTGTGCGGATGTAGAGAGCGGCAGTGTGCGGATGTATGAGAGCGGCAGTGTGCGGATGTATGAGAGCGGCAATGTACGGCTGTATAACTGCGTCGGTGTGCGGCTGTATGAGTGCGATGATGTGCGGCTGTATGCGTGTGGTGGTGTGCGGCGGTGTGTGGATGTATGAGAGCGGCAGTGTGCGGCTGTAAGAGTGCGGCAGTGTGCGGATGTATGAAAGCGGCAGTGTACGGCTGTATAACTGCGTCGGTGTGCGGCTGTATGAGAGCAGCAGTGTGCGGATGTATGAGAGCGGGGTTGTACGGCTGTATGAGAGCGACAGTGTACGACTGTATGAGAGCGGCAGTGTACGGCTGTATGAGAGCGGCAGTGTGCGGCTGTATGAGAGCGGCAGTGTGCGGCTGTACGAGTGCGGCTGTATGAGTGCGGCAGTGTGCGAATGTATGAGAGCGGCAGTGTACGGCTGTATGAGAGCGGCAGCGTACGGCTGTATAACTGCGTCGGTGTGTGGATGTATGAGTGCGGTGGTGTGTGGATGTATGAGTGCGGTGGTGTGTGGATGTATGAGTGCGGTGGTGTGTGGATGTATGAGGGCGGTAGTGTGTGGATGCATGAGTGCGGTGGTGTGTGGATGCATGAGTGCGGTGGTGTGTGGATGCATGAGTGCGGTGGTGTGTGGATGCATGAGTGCGGCGGTGTGCGGCTGCATGAGAGCGGCGGTGTGCGGCTGTATGAGAGCGGCAGTGTGCGGCTGTATGAGAGCGGCAGTGTGCGGCTGTATGAGAGCGGCAGTGTGCGGATGTATGAGAGCGGCAGTGTGCGGATGTATGAGAGCGGGGTTGTACGGATGTATGAGAGCGGCAGTGTGCGGATGTATGAGAGCGGGGTTGTACGGATGTATGAGAGCGGGGTTGTACGGATGTATGAGCGGCAGTGTATGGATGTATGAGAGCAGCAGTGTACAGTTGTGTGAGAGCGGCAGTGTGCGGATGTATGAGAGTGGCGGTGTACGGATGTATGAGAGCGGCAGTGTATGGATGGCAGCGTCATAGGGAGGGATGTCGGAATGCTGTTATAGGATTCCTAATACAAAATGGAATCCGTATAGTGGGCGGGGCTGGCACCATGGCACCACGTTGGGCTTGATGGGCAGGTAGTGCAGCAAGCACACCCAAATTGGCGTCTGACGTCGCCCGCAGTCCACACTGTTGTGAGGAGTCAGTTAATTTTGCTGTGTAGTGCACTCACAGAGGACCTACCGCCCGTCCCCTCCTCGCATCTGAGCAGCAGGTCAGGCTCTTATTTTCTTTTTAATCAGGAGAGGCCGAGTGAACTGTGAGCAGGGGGGCAGAGCTACATGGGACCCAGAGGGGCTGCTGTGCTGTCAGAGAGGGAGAGGAAGAGAGAGATGAAGCTACTGCAGATCCCCAGCTGATTGTGAGGTGCCGGGTTGAAGGGTGATGTGATCACCCTTCTCCCTCGCTGCTGCTGGGGACCGCATCTAGGCTTCCTCCATCGAGGGCATGCGGCGCAGCAGTGGGCAGCGTGTAATGAGTTTGTCTGACTCATTATACTGCTGCCTGTTGTGGACACCTCCGTCCGTACGGACTGGTGTACATGCCCAGCACAGAGGTGACAGTGTTGGTGGAAGTGCTGCCCAGCTCTGACCCTGCAGGCCTCCCTGATCTGGCTGCGGCCGCTGCTGCTGCGGCCCGAAACCCCTGCCGGTCCCCTCCATAGACTTCTGCCTGGCCAGCGCTGAGGTACTAGGGGTAGCCCAGCTGCAGGAAGGGTATGTCTCTGGCTTTCTCTCCGGCAGGGGAAGGTGACAGCGGCGGAGGAAGTGCTGCCCACCTCAGACACTGCAGGCCTCCCCAATCCAGCTGCGGCCACAGCTGATGCTGCCAGGACCCCCTGCTGGTCTCCTTTGTTGACTGCCGCATGGCCAGTGCTGAAGTACTGGGGGTAGGCCAGCTACGGGAAGAGTGTCTCTGCCTCGGGCTCTCTCTCTCTGGCAGGGGAAGGAAGGGCTGATTCTCTGGCACAACAGGGAGGGCTGGGCTGCAGGAACACAGCACTGGAAGAAACAGGAGGCCGAACTCATGACCAAAAAGTGAGCAGTGCAATGATCAGCCCCCTGGTCTTTCCCTCTCTCTGGGTGCAGAGCTGTATTCTACAGAGAGAGCTGGGATGGGAAGAAGGGGAACGGCACCTGACATACACATACACGCGCAACACCTGACACACACACACACATACACGTGCAGCACCTGACACACACACACACACACGTAGCATCAGACACAATAAAATAAACATGCAGCACCTGACACACACATACACGCGCAACACCTGACACACACACATATACACATGCGGCACCTGACACACACACGTAGCATCAGACACAATAAAATAAACATGCAGCACCTGACACATGCATGTACACGCAGCACCTGACACATACATATACACGCAGCACCTGACACATACATATACACGCACACCATCAGACACTAATATACACATGCAGCACCTGACACACACACACACACGCAGCACCTTACTCACACACACAGACACGCGTAGCACCTGACGCACACACATGTACACGCGTAGCACCTTACGCACACTCATGTACACGCGCAGCACCTAATGCACACTCATGTACACACGCAGAACCTGACGCACTCATGTACACGCGCAGCACCTGACGCACACTCATGTACACGCGCAGCACCTGACACAGACATACGTATTCATGCGCAGCACCAGACATACACTTGTACACACGCGGAGCACTTGATACTCACACATATACACCCGCAACACCTGACACACACCCACGTGCGGCAGCTGACGCATACACACGCACCATCAGACACACTCATATATACACGCAGCACCTGACACACACACACACACAGGACCTGACACACATACACAGGCAGCACCTGACACACACACATATACACGCGCAGCACCTGACACCACGCACTCACACGTACAAGCAATGCATTTCACGCCTACCTCCAGCCTCAGTTACAGGCTGCTGCCGCCTACCCCCCTCCCTGCATCAGCTGCAAAGGCAGCAAAATATTTTGACCAAAGTCTAAAGCCCCATACACATTAAACGATGTCGCTCTGTGAGCGACATCGTCTAATGTTTCCCCCTCCCGGGCCGGCCGGCCGGCGGCCGACTGTACACACTGAGCGATATGACCGCTCATATCACTCAGTGACGTCACGCCCCCGCCAGCCCTGCATGAAGGTCGTGGACGACAGTCCACATCCTTCATGCATGCCCTACCGACAGCGACGATTGTTGCCGACCCGCGGGGCAGCGCATCGTTCGTCGCTGGTGGCATATACACTTAACGATAAAACGAGCGACGTCGCTTAAGGAGGGGGAAAATGAGCGACGTCGCTCATCAAATCGTTAAGTGTGTACGGACCTTAAACAATTCGGTTTGGTAAATAAAATTATTTTGCACAGAACAGTGATGTTATACGAAAATTTTCATTAAACATTTAAAAAATCAAATGTTTATTTTTACAGTGAAATTTTACATTTCTGAATAAAAAAAATAAATTTAAAAAAAGCGATGAAATTCCATAGACAAAAAACCTTACGGTTTCACATGTCCCATTAAGGCTTCTTAGACATGATCGAAATTTCAGAAACCTGTTGTAACTCTTCCACTCAAACTCCAAAAAGCAATGAAATTCCGATCATTAAGGCTGACGCCTTAATGGACGTGTTCCTTGCGCAATACAGATATGGTATGCCATCACAGCCTGTGGGTAAGTGCAGATTCAGCACTCTCACAGAGTGAGATTGCTGTCACTCACACAATGGTGGAGCTGCTAATTCACAGATTTGTGTGCTCATTGGAATACACACATGCAGTCTATGCAACTGAAGGTCTGAGCGGAAGACAAAGCTGCTCAGATGAGGTATGAGTGTTGTTGATTGAAGGGAGGAGAGCGGTGTGGATGGGGGAACAGAAGTGTGTGGATAGAGGGAACACTAAGCAGCACTGATGGGGGGGGGCAAAGAAACACGGGGTAATTCAGACCGCAGCAGCAGCGATCGCAGTCTGAATTAGTTTGTGAGGTGCGCACGTGCAATGGCTGCACTGCGCGTACGTACCCCAGGAGCCCAGTGAGATGCTATCAGCATCTCACTGGCTGCGATCACCCTGCCTGATTGATAGGCAGAGTGGGTTGCGGGGAAGGAGGGGGTGTGCAAACAGCGTTAGAATGCCATTGGCAGGGCATGGTCTGCACAACAGAGGCGTTTCCGGACCACTGGGGGGTGGGCTGTGGCGGTTATTTCCCTGCCAAGAGCGCAGGACCCACGAAATTTACCTTCAGGATGTCGGCTACATGAATGGGGTAAGAGTGGTGTGGATAGGGGGTAGATTAAGCACAAAGTATGGGAAGGGAGACAGAGCGGTGCAGATGGGGGAAATGGTGCAGATGGGTTGAAAACACTGGCTTGGATGGGTAGAAAACTGGTGCAGATGGGAGAGAAGACAGTGTGCCCTGTACTGGAGGAGACAGAGTGACGTTGAAGAGGGAAACACTGAGCAGTACAGAGAGAAGGAAACGGTGATACAGACAAGGCACAGGTGCGGAAAGACAGATGGTGCAGATAAGTTAGTACAGACTAGCACAGATGGGAGAACACAGCAGTAGGGATAGGGGAAGACAGCAGCATGGAGGTGTATAGGGGAAGCAAGTGTAGATGCATAGACAGTAGATGTGGTATTATAGTTTTAGCAATTAACCAAGATATTTTGAGGGAGCTAAATGTGTATACTAAGTGAGATGGATGTATGGAGTGAGAAGCTGTTGTAACACGGTGGGATTGTTGTGGTGACCGAATGGGATGGTTGTGGGCACTGTGTGGGATGGGAGCACCACAAAACTGCTCAGACCTTCAGTTGCATAGACTGCATGTGTGTATTCCAATGAGCACACAAATCTGTGAATTAGCAGCTCCACCATTGTGTGAGTGACAGCAATCTCACTCTGTGAGAGTGCTGAATCTGCACTTACCCACAGGCTGTGATGGCATACCATATCTGTATTGCGCAAGGAACACGTCCATTAAGGCGTCAGCCTTAATGATCGGAATTTCATTGCTTTTTGGAGTTTGAGTGGAAGAGTTACAACAGGTTTCTGAAATTTCGATCATGTCTAAGAAGCCTTAATGGGACATGTGAAACCGTAAGGTTTTTTGTCTATGGAATATATATATATATCTGTATATATCTGTATATCTGTAGCTGTCACAGTGGTGAAAATGAGCAGTAGTTTGAATGAGCTGCAGGGGTTAACACCAGTCACAGTGAATATGTGTGTGTGTTTTACCTCCGTCTCTCGCTGTCCTGCTTCCATCCATCACTGTGCTGTTGGGCTGAATGCAATGCTGTGTGGGGCCAGAAAAAGGTCAGTAGCTGACCACATTCGTAGCTCGTGCAGGCGGGCAGTATACTTTTTTGGGCTTGCCGCCGCTGCTTAGGAAGGGAAACTAGACGTTACCCTGACTCCCTAGCTCCAGCAGCCGTGGCCAGCTTTCTGCAATGCCTCATGGGATTTGTAGTCTCTATGCTACTGCATAAAGTCTAAGCAGTAGCACACATGACTACAAATCCCATTTTTCTTCAATAGATTCTCTGCTGTTTCAGACCCAGCTGATCCCAGCGCCCTATCAAATCCCGTGCCGGGTCACATGCCCCCCTAGCCCATCCCTAGTTTCGGCTCTGCCCTCCTCCAGACTCCAGTTTTAGAATTGTGCCCAGTGAGACTGGATGCACTACAGGGGAGCTCTACTGAGTTTCTCTGAAAAGACTTATGTTAGTTTTTCTTATTTTCAGGGAGGCTGCTGGCAACAGTCTCCCTGCTTCGTGGAACTTAGGGGAGAGAAGTATGACCAAATTCTAGTGAGTTCAATGGCTCTGCTTCTGGCTGACAGGACACCATTAGCTCCTGAGGGTGCTGATCGCTAGGTACGCCTAGATGCCCACTCCCGTAGCCTGCCATCACCCCCTTACAGAGCCAGAAGTCAGAAGACAGGCGAGTAGCAGAAGAACAGAAGACTTCTTCTCCAGTGACGGCATTCTGAGGTACCACGCAGCGAGCGGAATGCTGTGCGCCATGCTCCCACACAAACACAGGCACTGCAGGGTGCAGGGCGTGTGGGTGGGGAAGGGGGGCACCCTGGGCAGCATAAATTCCTCACAAAAGGCTGGCAAAAGTGGACATTAGTGCCTGGGCACTGTACTTACCCCGCCAGCGTAATTAATTATTTGTTTCTGAGCGGGACAGAAGCGTGCCATTACAGCGGCGGGGCTTCTTCCTCACCTCACCAGCACATCTATAGAGCGTAACAAGTCTATCACTATAGAGTTTATTATTTCCCAGACTGTGTACTTTTGGCGCTGGATTGTGAGCTGAAAAATCCTCTCTGTCCCTCTGACAGATTTACTGTAGGTCTATCCCCCATAAGCCGATGTGTCTGTGGGTACTTGGTACATGTGTGTCAACATGTCGGTGGCTGAATGTTTTTCCCAAGAGGAAACTATATTAGGAATGCAGACATATGATGGTGGCCCTGTTGGCACCACCAATAACTGACTGGGTGAAAGTTTCAGTAATATCAGAGTGAGGTTGGATAAATCTGTGTCCCAGACACAGACGTAGAGAAAAGATGTGATGTTCATGGCTATGCTTCTTTTCACTCAGGCCCGCAAAAATGTTACTACACATCGATACTGACTCGGATACTGATTCCTATGTCGGCCATAATATTTCCTGATTAGATCCAATATTGGCAAGGAGCATTCAGTACATGATTGTGGATATTAAGGACATATTAACATCACTGAGGACCCTGCTGTTCCTGACAAAGGGGTATATATGTATGTATATATAGATATATAATGAAAGCTGATGTAACGTTCCTCCATCTCTGTTTGAGAAAGTCTGGGCCAGCTCGACAAGATGGTTTTAAATCCCCAAAAGGTTTCCGGTTGTTTATTCATTTCCTGCTGCGGACAGAATAAAGTGGGAGTCACCCCCTCTTCTGCACGGGGCCCTGTCACAAATCCAGCGGATCGTATGCAGGAAGCTACATTATTTCTAGTTATGTAACCACGGGTACATTACTTAGACCTGCCATTACATGCGCATGGGTGAGTAGTAGTATTCAAGAATTGGTCGAATACCTCGTCATCCGATATAGATATCTTGGAGAGATGGGATTACTCCTTACGTTGGATCATATCAAGGACACTGCAGCATACTTACGACTGCAAGGGATATAGGACTCTTGAGTTCACGGGCCAATTTCATGGCAGTCTCGGATAGGAGGGCATTGTGCATTCACCAAGGAAATGCTGATGCTGACTCCAAGAAGAAAGGGAGTCTCTTCCCTATGAAGGTGAAGCCTTGTTTGGTGACGGCCTAGTTAATTTGATCTCGGCAGCTCCCGCAGGTAAGTCAACCTTCTTGCCCTATGTTCCCTCTCAACGGATGAAGACGCATCATTGTCTAACGCAGTCATTTTGGCCCAATAGATATGCAAGAAGTTAAGATTCCCCTTTCTTTGCAGGTAGAGGAAGGAAAAGAGGGAAGAGGTCTGTAGCCTCTTCAAGATCGCAGGAGCAGAGATCGCCCTCTGCTTCTGCCAAATCCACTGCATGACGCTAGGGCTTTCTTGCAGGAGCCCGCACCAGTGGGGGCACGTCTAAAACACTTCAGTCAGTTCTGGATTAATTTAGACCTGGACTCGTGGGTTTTACAAATAGTGTCACAAGGGTACAAACTGGGGTTTCAAGACGTTCCCCCTCACCGATTGTTCAAATCGGCCTTAGTCAGCAGGGAGAAGGTTTTTATTCAAGCCTCTTCGTGGTCCCGATGCCGGACGGCTCAGTCAGACCAATCTTAAATCTGAAATCCCTCAATTTCTACCTAAAGAAATTCAATTTCAAGATGGAATCTCTCAGGGTAGGGATCTCCAGTCCGGAGGAAGGAGATTTCATGGTTTTGGTAGACATAAGGATGCCTAATTACATGTTCCCGTTTAGCCACTGCATAAAGCTACCTGAGGTTTGCAATTCAGGATTGTCATTACCAATTTCAGACGTTGCCGTTTGGTCTGTCCACGGCTCCGAGGATTTTCACCAGGGTGATGGCGGAAATGATGGTTCTCCTTCGCAAGCAAGGAGTCACAATTATCCAGTACTTGGATGATCTCCTGATAAAGGCGAGATCCAGGGACCAGTTGGTGCAAAACATCTACTCTCCCTGACAGTTCTTCAACAACATGGTTGGCTCCTAAACTTGCCAAAATCGCAGTTGGTCCCAATGATGCGGTTGTTGTTTTTGGGAGTCATACTGGACACAGAAGAGGCTTTCTTCCAGTGGAAAGGCTATGGAGATCCAGAGTCTGGTCAAACAAATTCTAAAACCAGCAAGAGTGTTAATCCATCAATGCATTCTGTTGCTGGGGAAGATGGTTGCGGCCTACGAGGCCATTCAGTTTGGCAGGTTCCATGCCAGAGTGTTCCAGTGGGACCTGTTGGACAAGTGGTCCGGATCCCACCTACACATGCACCGGAGGATAATCCTGTCTTCCAAGACCAGAATCTCACTCCATTGGTGGCTGCACAGTTCTCACCTCCTAGAGGGGCGATGGTTCGGGATCCAGGACTGGATCCTAGGGACCACGATGCAACCCTCCGAGGCTGGGGAGCAGTCACACAGGGGGAAAACATCCAAGGAAGATGGTAGAGTCAGGAAAGTTGTCTCCACATAAATATTCTGGAGTTAAGGGCCATTTAATAACTGCAGACACAGTACGCACTGGGACGGGTGCCCAGCATCCTCTACGGACTAAGAGAAAAGGATTTACCGGTAGGTATTAAAATCCTATTTTCTCTAACGTCCTAGAGGATGCTGGGGACTCCGTAAGGACCATGGGGATAGACAGGCTCCGCAGGAGACATGGGTACTTTAAGAAAGACTTTAGTTCTGGGTGTACACTGGCTCCTCCCTCTATGCCCCTCCTCCAGACCTCAGTTTGATACTGTGCCCAGTGGAGACTGGGTGCTTTTCAGGAGCTCTCCTGAGCTTTCTGACAGAAAGTATTTTGTTAGGTTTTTAATTTTCAGGGAGCACTGCTGGCAACAGACTCCCTCATCGAGGGACTGAGGGGAGAGAAGCAGCCCTACTCTCCGAGTTGCAAGGTCCTGCTTCTTAGGCTTATGGACACCTTTAGCTCCAGAGGGATTGGTACGCAGGATCTCACCATCGCCGTCCGTCCCAGAGCCGCGCCTCCGTCCCCCTTGCAGAGCCGGAAGATAGAAGCCGGGTGAGTATGAGAAGAAAAGAAGACTTCAGAGGTGGCAGAAGACTTCATGATCTTCACTGAAGTAACGCACAGCACTGCAGCTGTGCGCCATTGCTCCCATACACCTCACACACTCCAGTCACTGTAAGGGTGCAGGGCGCAGGGGGGGGGGGGCACCTGGGCAGCAATATAAACCTTTTTTTGGCAAAACTATAACACATATACAGCTGGGCACTGTATATATGTATGAGCCCCCACCAATTTTACAGTTTAAGCGGGACAGAAGTCCGCCGCCGAGGGTGCGGGGCTTCTCCCTCAGCACTCACCAGCGCCATTTTTTCTTCACAGCACCGCTGAGAGGAAGCTCCCCGGACTCTCCCCTGCTTATACCATAGTAGACAAGAGAGTTGAAAAGAGGGGGGGGGGGGGGCACATAATTCGGCGCAAATTACATACAGCAGTACTAGGCAAACATTAAGTTACTGTGTATTCCTGGGTTATATAGCGCTGGGGTGTGTGCTGGCATACTCCCTCTCTGTCTCTCCAAAGGGCCTTGTGGGGAAACTGTCTTCAGAAAAAGCATTCCCTGTGTTTGTGGTGTGTCGGTACACGTGTGTCGACATGTCTGAGGAAGAAGGCTATATTAGAGAGGAGCAGGAGCAAATGAATGTGCTGTCTCCACCGACAGCTGATTGGATGGATATGTGGAATGTTTTAAATGCTAGTGTAAACTCATTGCACAAAAGATTAGACAAGGCTGAAGCTTTGGGACAGTCAGGGTCTCAACCCATGCCTGATCCTATGTTGCAGGGACTGTCAGGGTCTCATAAGCGCCCACTATCCCAGATTGTTGACACAGATACCGACATGGATTCTGACTCCAGTGTCGATTACGATGATGCAAAGTTACAGCCAAAATTGGCAAAATCCATTCGATATATGATTATGGCAATAAAAGATGTTTTGCACATCAGAGAGGAACCCCCTGTCCCTGACAAGAGGGTACATATGTACAAGGGAAAAAAGCCTGAGGTAACCTTTGAGGGGGTCACACGAGCTGAACGAGTTATGTGAAAAAGCTTGGGAATCTCCAGATAAAAGACTGCAGATTTCCAAAAGGATTCTTATGGCGTATCCTTTCCCATCAATGGATAGGTTACGATGGGAATCCTCCCCTAGGGTGGACAAAGCATTAACACGCTTATCCAAGAAGGTAGCCCTCCCGTCCCAGTATACGGCTACCCTCAAAGAGTCTGCTGACCGCAAACAGGAGATTACCCTGAAGTCCATTTATACACATTCAGGTACCTTACTCAGACCGGCAATTGCGTCGGCCTGGGTGTGTAGTGCTGTAGCGGCATGGACGGTTACCTTATCTGAGGGGATGGATACCATAGATAAGGATACTATTTTATTGACCCTGGGGCATATAAGAGATGCTGTCCTATATATGTGTGTATGCAAACTACAGGTGGTGCTGCAGGGCTCACACCCTTTTACTTGTCTTGTAGAGCAACTCTGGAGCTGTTACTGGGTCCAGCTGCTGCAAGAAATCAGCTTGAATGCTTCAGGGGCTGGGGCATGGCCAACATGAGCCCACACTGATGGGGGGTGGGGGTGTATAAAGCGATTTAGGTGTCATCCAAGCGCAACCCCACAAAGGCCGCCATGCCCTGCGTGACCCTTTTCTCTTTTCATATGCAGACGAGGGTTGCAGCCAACTATGCCCACTGCTTGGATGACATCACCATATGCAAATCCATCTGCTGCAGGCCTTCCCCCAGGAATGCTTGCACTAGTTGTTGCATTTGGTTTGTTGTTTGGGGGTGCTTCAGTATTAGGCAGCCTTCTGCCCTCCCACATTCGTCTGAAAATGTGTTCTCCCTGCAGTTGTTGTCCCCAGATGAGAGTTCCCTTGTGCTGCCTCAGTTGAATGTCCTTAACTTGACAGGGGTGTGCCCGAGCAGCCGCCCTCCACAGCCCTATCCCAACACATACTTATCTTGCATATGAGATCTCTTGATCATGAAGATAGTTCTCACAGGGTGAGGTTCATCCATTACATTTTAAAGTAGGAAGGTACAAATTACATATTCAAATTACATATATGTGCTGGATTCAAATGTTTCCCCCCCTTCCTTTCTCAATTGTGCCCATCAGCAGCTATTCTAATGTTACTGCCAATGGGTGTGACACATTAATTTCTTCTGTGGGGTACACTGGACTCCACAAGGATTCACATTGGGGTGTAGAGTAGGATCTTGATCTGAGGCACCAACAGGCTCAAAGCTTTTGACTGTTCCCAAGATGCTCAGCGCCCCCTCCTCTATAACCTCGCTTCCATGAACAGGGAGCTCAGTTTGTAGTTGGTGCCTTCAGTAGCAGGCCACTTAACAGGGGGCTGCCTCAGGCAGCCTATTCTTAGCTATTAATTTTGGCAAGAAAAGAAGAACTTTTTTTATAAGAATCTACAAGGGCTGCAGCAGGCTTGGTCTAATAGACTTCTTTACTGCAGCTCCATCACTCCCAGTGGCGCAGTATACTCCCGTGCCCCGGTTGCTGGGTCACTGCAGCGGAGGCTCCGGTTTCTTCCTAAGGTCAGTCACACACACACCACCCTCCGGGATCACGAGGCCGCTGATGGGGGCGGGCCGTGTGCGCACTGGCGTGGACACTGATTACTGGGCAGCCGCTCCACTAGCCACCAGGGACAGTTAAGGAGCACAGCTCTGGGGGTTTTTCTCCTGTATTAACCCCATTTTGTACTACCCGCAGTGCATTGTGATAGGTAATGGGGCCTGATTCAGGTTGGATCGCAATCCAACTGCAAAAACTGCTAAGAGCATACGCATCCGCCTGCATTTTCTGCGGCACCCCGGTGAATCGGTGAAGGGGGGGGGGGAGGGGGGTCAACAACACTCCATTTCCAAGTCGGAGATGGAGCGGTGCGGGGGCACGGTTTCAAAATGGGGTCGGCAACGGAGAAACAGGAGGTGTGGTCAGAGCAGCTGCATGACATCACATGGGCCGGACTCTGCCAGTGGAGCCCCAGCGTCATGAGGTAGATTTTGTAGAGGCCGGGGAGGACTTCTGTTCCTGGGAACTAGCTGTGTTGTGCAGCTTTATTCCTCTGCCCCTACCTCTGGCAAGAAAGGACGCACCTCGCACTTTCTTGTTTCTTTGTGACCGAAAGGACTGCATTTGATAATGCGGAGCTTTCTTATGCTGTGAGGGAACATAAGGTAAAAATTTGATTTTCCAACTGTAGCTGTGCGTGTTAATGCTTTGTCCATCCTAGGGGAGGATTTCCATCGTAACCTATCCGTTGATGGAAAAGGATACGCCATAAGAATCCTTTTGGAAATCTGCAGTCTTTTATCTGGAGATTCCCAAGCTTTTTCACATAACTCGTTCAGCTCGTGTGACCCCCTCAAAGGTTACCTCAGGCTTCTTTCCCTTGTACATATGTACCCTCTTGTCAGGGACAGGGGGTTCCTCTGTGATGTGCAAAACATCTTTTCTCTAACGTCCTAAGTGGATGCTGGGGACTCAGTCAGGACCATGGGGAATAGCGGCTCCGCAGGAGACAGGGCACAAAAGTAAAAGCTTTAGGATCAGGTGGTGTGCACTGGCTCCTCCCCCTATGACCCTCCTCCAAGCCTCAGTTAAGATTTTGTGCCCGGCCGAGAAGGGTGCAATCTAGGTGGCTCTCCTAAAGAGCTGCTTAGAGTAAAAGTTTTGTTAGGTTTTTTATTTTCAGTGAGTCCTGCTGGCAACAGGCTCACTGCTACGAGGGACTTAGGGGAGAGAAGTGAACTCACCTGCGTGCAGGATGGATTGGCTTCTTAGGCTACTGGACACCATTAGCTCCAGAGGGAGTCGGAACACAGGTCTCACCCTGGGGTTCGTCCCGGAGCCGCGCCGCCGACCCCCTTGCAGATGCCGAAAAGTGAAGAGGTCCAGAAACCGGCGGCAGAAGACTCTTCAGTCTTCATAAGGTAGCGCACAGCACTGCAGCTGTGCGCCATTGTTGTCAGCACACTTCATAGCAGCGGTCACTGAGGGTGCAGGGCGCTGGGGGGGGGCGCCCTGGGCAGCAATGATAGTACCTTATTCTGGCTAAAAATACATCACATATAGCCCCTGGGGGCTATATGGATGTATTTAACCCCTGCCAGGTCTCAGAAAAACGGGAGAAGAAGCCCGCCGAAAAGGGGGCGGGGCCTATTCTCCTCAGCACACAGCGCCATTTTCCCTCACAGAAATGCTGGTGGGAAGGCTCCCAGGCTCTCCCCTGCACTGCACTACAGAAACAGGGTTAAAACAGAGAGGGGGGGGCACTTATTTGGCGATATGTATATATATATTAAAATGCTATAAGGGAAAAACACTTATATAAAGGTTGTCCCTGTATAATTATAGTGTTTTTGGTGTGTGCTGGCAAACTCTCCCTCTGTCTCCCCAAAGGGCTAGTGGGGTCCTGTCCTCTATCAGAGCATTCCCTGTGTGTGTGCTGTGTGTCGGTACGTGTGTGTCGACATGTATGAGGACGATGTTGGTGAGGAGGCGGAGCAATTGCCTGAAATGGTGATGTCACTCTCTAGGGAGTCGACACCGGAATGGATGGCTTAATTAAGGAATTACGTGATAATGTCAACACGCTGCAAGGTCGGTTGACGACATGAGACGGCCGGCAAACAAATTAGTACCTGTCCAGGCGTCTCAAACACCGTCAGGGGCTGTAAAACGCTCATTTACCTCAGTCGGTCGACACAGACACGGACACTGACTCCAGTGTCGACGGTGAAGAAACAAACGTATTTTCCTTTAGGGCCACACGTTACATGTTAAGGGCAATGAAGGAGGTGTTACATATTTCTGATACTACAAGTACCACAAAGAAGGGTATTATGTGGGGTGGGAAAAAACTACCTGTAGTTTTTCCTGAATCAGATAAATTAAATGAAGTGTGTGAATTGGCGGTATACCTTTTCCCGCCAGAAACACCCTTTAGGGTGGGTAAGGCGCTCACACGCTTATCAAAACAAGTGGCGGTACCATCTCCAGATAGGGCCGCCCTCAAGGAGCCAGCTGAGAGGCTGGAAAATATCCTAAAAAGGTATATACACACATACTGGTGTTATACTGCGACCAGCGATCGCCTCAACCTGGATGTGCAGCGCTGGGGTGGCTTGGTCGGATTCCCTGACTGAAAATATTGATACCCTTGACAGGGACAGTATTTTATTGACTATAGAGCATTTAAAGGATGCATTTCTATATATGCGAGATGCACAGAGGGATATTTGCACTCTGGCATTAAGAGTAAGTGCGATGTCCATATCTGCCAGAAGATGTTTATGGACACGACAGTGGTCAGGTGATGCAGATTCCAAACGGCACATGGAAGTATTGCCGTATAAAGGGGAGGAGTTATTTGGGGTCGGTCCATCGGACCTGGTGGCCACGGCAACAGCTGGAAAATCCACCTTTTTTACCCCAAGTCACATCTCAGCAGAAAAAGACACCGTCTTTTCAGCCTCAGTCCTTTCGTCCCCATAAGGGCAAGCGGGCAAAAGGCCAGTCATATCTGCCCAGGGATAGAGGAAAGGGAAGAAGACTGCAGCAGGCAGCCCATTCCCAGGAACAGAGCCCTCCACCGCTTCTACTAAGTCCTCAGCATGACGCGGGGGCCGTACAAGCGGACTCAGGTGCGGTGGGGGGTCGTCTCAAGAGTTTCAGCGCGTAGTGGGCTCACTCGCAAGTGGACCCCTGGATCCTACAAGTAGTATCCCAGGGGTACAGATTGGAAATTCGAGACGTCTCCCCCTCGCAGGCTCCTGATGTCTGTTTTACCAACGTCTTCCTCCGACAGGGAGGCAGTATTGGAAACAATTCACAAGCTGTATTCCCAGCAGGTGATAATCAAAGTACCCCTCCTACAACAAGGAAAGGGGTATTATTCCACACTATATTGTGGTACTGAAGCCGGACGGCTCGGTGAGACCTATTCTAAATGGATAATCTTTGAACACTTACATACAAAGGTTCAAATCAAGATGGAGTCACTCAGAGCAGTGATAGCGAACCAATAGGGTGTCCCTGGACATCAAGGTTGCTTACCTCCATGTCCCAAATTGCCCTTCTCACCAAGGGTACCTCAGGTTCGTGGTACGGAACTGTCACTATCAGTTTCAGACGCTGCCGTTTGGATTGTCCACGGCACCCCGGGTCTTTACCAAAGTAATGGCCGAAATGATGATTCTTCTTCAAAGAAAAGGCGTCTTAATTATCCCTTACTTGGACGATCTCCTGATAAGGGCAGGGTCCAGAGAACAGTTGGAAGTCGGAGTAGCACTATCTCAAGTAGTTCTACGACAGCACGGGTGGATTTTAAATATCCAAAATCGCAGCCGTTTCCGACGACACGTCTGCTGTTCCTAGGGATGGTTCTGGACACAGTCCAGAAAAAGGTGTTTCTCCCGGAGGAGAAAGCCAGGGATTTATCCGAGCTAGTCAGGAACCTCCTAAAACCAGGAAAAGTGTCAGTGCATCATTGCACAAGAGTCCTGGGAAAAATGGTGGCTTATTACGAAGCGATTCCATTCGGCAGATTCCACGCAAGAACTTTTCAGTGGGATCTGCAGGACAAATGGTCCGGATCGCATCTTCAGATGCATCAGCGGATAACCCTATCTCCAAGGACAAGGGTGTCTCTCCTGTGGTGGTTACAGAGTGCTCATCTTCTAGAGGGCCGCAGATTCGGCATTCCGGATTGGATGCTGGTGACCACGGAGGCCAGCCTGAGAGGCTGGGGAGCAGTCACACAAGGAAAAAATTTCCAGGGAGTGTGATCAAGTCTGGAGACTTTTCTCCACATAAATATACTGGAGCTAAGGGCAATTTACAATGCTCTAAGCTTAGCAAGACCTCTGCTTCAAGGTCAGCCGGTATTGATCCAGTGGGACAACAACACGGCAGTCGCCCACGTAAACAGACAGGGCGGCACAAGAAGCAGGAGGGCAATGGCAGAAACTGCAAGGATTTTTCGCTGGGCGCAAAATCATGTGATAGCACTGTCAGCAGTGTTCATTCCGGGAGTGGACAACTGGGAAGCAGAATTCCTCAGCACAACCTCCACCCGGGAGAGTGGGGACTTCATCGGGAAGTCTTCCACATGATTGTGAACCGTTGGGAAAGACCAAAGGTGGACATGATGGCGTCCCGCCTGAACAAAAAACTGGACAAGTATTGCGCCAGGTCAAAAGACCCTCAGGCAATAGCTGTGGACGTTCTGGTAACACCGTGGGTGTACTAGAGATGAGCGGGTTCGGTTTCTTTGAATCCGAACCCGCACGAACTTCACTTTTTTTTCCACGGGTCCGAGCGACTCGGATCTTCCCGCCTTGCTCGGTTAACCCGAGCGCGCCCGAACGTCATCATGACGCTGTCGGATTCTCGCGAGACTCGGATTCTATATAAGGAGCCGCGCGTCGCCGCCATTTTCACTCGTGCATTGAGATTGATAGGGAGAGGACGTGTCTGGCGTCCTCTCCATTAGAATAGAGATAGATAGATTAGATAGAGAGAGATTGTGCAGAGTCGCAGACAGAGTTAGTTTACCACAGTCAGTGACCAGTGCAGTTGCTAGTTAACTTTTATTTAATATAATATATCCGTTCACTTCTCTCTGCTATATCCGTTCTCTGCCTGAAAAAAAAAACGATACACAGCACAGTCAGTCACACAGTGTGACTCAGTCTGTGTGCACTCAGCTCAGCCCAGTGTGCTGCACAGTCATCAATGTATAAATTAAAAGCTTATAATTAATTGTGGGGGAGACTGGGGAGCACTGCAGGTTGTTAGCAGGAGCCAGGAGTACAATTATATTAATTAACAGTGCACACTTTTGCTGCAGGAGTGGTGACCAGTGCCTGACCACCAGTATAGTATTGTTGTATACTACTAATATCTCTTTAAATATCAACCAGTCTATATTAGCAGCAGACACAGTACAGTGCGGTAGTTCACGGCTGTGGCTACCTCTGTGTCGGCACACGGCAGGCAGTCCGTCCGACCAGAATTGTATTATTTATTATTATATACCTACCACCTAACCGTGGTTTTTTTTTCATTCTTTATACCGTCATAGTGTCATCCTAATTGTTACGAGTATACTACTATCTCTTTATCAACCAGTGTACAGTGCGGTAGTTCACGGCTGTGGCTACCTCTGTGTCGGCACACGGCAGGCAGTCCGTCCGACCAGAATTGTATTATTTATTATTATATACCTACCACCTAACCGTGGTTTTTTTTTCATTCTTTATACCGTCATAGTGTCATCCTAATTGTTACGAGTATACTACTATCTCTTTATCAACCAGTGTACAGTGCGGTAGTTCACGGCTGTGGCTACCTCTGTGTCGGCACACGGCAGGCAGTCCGTCCGACCAGAATTGTATTATTTATTATTATATACCTACCACCTAACCGTGGTTTTTTTTTCATTCTTTATACCGTCATAGTGTCATCCTAATTGTTACGAGTATACTACTATCTCTTTATCAACCAGTGTACAGTGCGGTAGTTCACGGCTGTGGCTACCTCTGTGTCGGCACACGGCAGGCAGTCCGTCCGACCAGAATTGTATTATTTATTATTATATACCTACCACCTAACCGTGGTTTTTTTTTCATTCTTTATACCGTCATAGTGTCATCCTAATTGTTACGAGTATACTACTATCTCTTTATCAACCAGTGTACAGTGCGGTAGTTCACGGCTGTGGCTACCTCTGTGTCGGCACACGGCAGGCAGTCCGTCCGACCAGAATTGTATTATTTATTATTATATACCTACCACCTAACCGTGGTTTTTTTTTCATTCTTTATACCGTCATAGTGTCATCCTAATTGTTACGAGTATACTACTATCTCTTTATCAACCAGTGTACAGTGCGGTAGTTCACGGCTGTGGCTACCTCTGTGTCGGCACACGGCAGGCAGTCCGTCCGACCAGAATTGTATTATTTATTATTATATACCTACCACCTAACCGTGGTTTTTTTTTCATTCTTTATACCGTCATAGTGTCATCCTAATTGTTACGAGTATACTACTATCTCTTTATCAACCAGTGTACAGTGCGGTAGTTCACGGCTGTGGCTACCTCTGTGTCGGCACACGGCAGGCAGTCCGTCCGACCAGAATTGTATTATTTATTATTATATACCTACCACCTAACCGTGGTTTTTTTTTCATTCTTTATACCGTCATAGTGTCATCCTAATTGTTACGAGTATACTACTATCTCTTTATCAACCAGTGTACAGTGCGGTAGTTCACGGCTGTGGCTACCTCTGTGTCGGCACACGGCAGGCAGTCCGTCCGACCAGAATTGTATTATTTATTATTATATACCTACCACCTAACCGTGGTTTTTTTTTCATTCTTTATACCGTCATAGTGTCATCCTAATTGTTACGAGTATACTACTATCTCTTTATCAACCAGTGTACAGTGCGGTAGTTCACGGCTGTGGCTACCTCTGTGTCGGCACACGGCAGGCAGTCCGTCCGACCAGAATTGTATTATTTATTATTATATACCTACCACCTAACCGTGGTTTTTTTTTCATTCTTTATACCGTCATAGTGTCATCCTAATTGTTACGAGTATACTACTATCTCTTTATCAACCAGTGTACAGTGCGGTAGTTCACGGCTGTGGCTACCTCTGTGTCGGCAGTCGGCAGGCAGTCCGTCCATCCATAATTGTATTATTATTATAATATATACCACCTAACCGTGGTTTTTTTTTCATTCTTTATACCGTCATAGTGTCATACTAGTTGTTACGAGTATACTACTATCTCTTTATCAACCAGTGTACAGTGCGGTAGTTCACGGCTGTGGCTACCTCTGTGTCGGCAGTCGGCAGGCAGTCCGTCCATCCATAATTGTATTATTATTATAATATATACCACCTAACTGTGGTTTTTTTTGCATTCTTTATACCGTCGTCATAGTGTCATACTAGTTTTTACGAGTATACTACTATCTCTTTATCAACCAGTGTACAGTGCGGTAGTTCACGGCTGTGGCTACCTCTGTGTCGGCAGTCGGCAGGCAGTCCGTCCATCCATAATTGTATTATTATTATAATATATACCACCTAACCGTGGTTTTTTTTTCATTCTTTATACCGTCGTCATAGTGTCATACTAGTTGTTACGAGTATACTACTATCTCTTTATCAACCAGTGTACAGTGCGGTAGTTCACGGCTGTGGCTACCTCTGTGTCGGCAGTCGGCAGGCAGTCCGTCCATCCATAATTGTATTATTATTATAATATATACCACCTAACCGTGGTTTTTTTATACCACCTAACCGTGGCAGTCCGTCCATAATTGTATACTAGTATCCAATCCATCCATCTCCATTGTTTACCTGAGGTGCCTTTTAGTTCTGCCTATAAAATATGGAGAACAAAAAAGTTGAGGTTCCAAAATTAGGGAAAGATCAAGATCCACTTCCACCTCGTGCTGAAGCTGCTGCCACTAGTCATGGCCGAGACGATGAAATGCCAGCAACGTCGTCTGCCAAGGCCGATGCCCAATGTCATAGTACAGAGCATGTCAAATCCAAAACACCAAATATCAGAAAAAAAAGGACTCCAAAACCTAAACTAAAATTGTCGGAGGAGAAGCGTAAACTTGCCAATATGCCATTAACCACACGGAGTGGCAAGGAACGGCTGAGGCCCTGGCCTATGTTCATGGCTAGTGGTTCAGCTTCACATGAGGATGGAAGCACTCAGCCTCTCGCTAGAAAACTGAAAAGACTCAAGCTGGCAAAAGCACCGCAAAGAACTGTGCGTTCTTTGAAATCCCAAATCCACAAGGAGAGTCCAATTGTGTCGTTTGCGATGCCTGACCTTCCCAACACTGGACGTGAAGAGCATGCGCCTTCCACTATTTGCATGCCCCCTGCAAGTGCTGGAAGGAGCACCCGCAGTCCAGTTCCTGATAGTCAGATTGAAGATGTCAGTGTTGAAGTACACCAGGATGAGGAGGATATGGGTGTTGCTGGCGCTGGGGAGGAAATTGACCAGGAGGATTCTGATGGTGAGGTGGTTTGTTTAAGTCAGGCACCCGGGGAGACACCTGTTGTCCGTGGGAGGAATATGGCCGTTGACATGCCAGGTGAAAATACCAAAAAAATCAGCTCTTCGGTGTGGAGGTATTTCACCAGAAATGCGGACAACAGGTGTCAAGCCGTGTGTTCCCTTTGTCAAGCTGTAATAAGTAGGGGTAAGGACGTTAACCACCTCGGAACATCCTCCCTTATACGTCACCTGCAGCGCATTCATAATAAGTCAGTGACAAGTTCAAAAACTTTGGGTGACAGCGGAAGCAGTCCACTGACCAGTAAATCCCTTCCTCTTGTAACCAAGCTCACGCAAACCACCCCACCAACTCCCTCAGTGTCAATTTCCTCCTTCCCCAGGAATGCCAATAGTCCTGCAGGCCATGTCACTGGCAAGTCTGACGAGTCCTCTCCTGCCTGGGATTCCTCCGATGCATCCTTGCGTGTAACGCCTACTGCTGCTGGCGCTGCTGTTGTTGCCGCTGGGAGTCGATGGTCATCCCAGAGGGGAAGTCGTAAGCCCACTTGTACTACTTCCAGTAAGCAATTGACTGTTCAACAGTCCTTTGCGAGGAAGATGAAATATCACAGCAGTCATCCTACTGCAAAGCGGATAACTGAGTCCTTGACAACTATGTTGGTGTTAGACGTGCGTCCGGTATCCGCCGTTAGTTCACAGGGAACTAGACAATTTATTGAGGCAGTGTGCCCCCGTTACCAAATACCATCTAGGTTCCACTTCTCTAGGCAGGCGATACCGAGAATGTACACGGACGTCAGAAAAAGACTCACCAGTGTCCTAAAAAATGCAGTTGTACCCAATGTCCACTTAACCACGGACATGTGGACAAGTGGAGCAGGGCAGGGTCAGGACTATATGACTGTGACAGCCCACTGGGTAGATGTATGGACTCCCGCCGCAAGAACAGCAGCGGTGGCACCAGTAGCAGCATCTCGCAAACGCCAACTCTTTCCTAGGCAGGCTACGCTTTGTATCACCGCTTTCCAGAATACGCACACAGCTGAAAACCTCTTACGGCAACTGAGGAAGATCATCGCGGAATGGCTTACCCCAATTGGACTCTCCTGTGGATTTGTGGCATCGGACAACGCCAGCAATATTGTGTGTGCATTAAATATGGGCAAATTCCAGCACGTCCCATGTTTTGCACATACCTTGAATTTGGTGGTGCAGAATTTTTTAAAAAACGACAGGGGCGTGCAAGAGATGCTGTCGGTGGCCAGAAAAATTGCGGGACACTTTCGGCGTACAGGCACCACGTACAGAAGACTGGAGCACCACCAAAAACTACTGAACCTGCCCTGCCATCATCTGAAGCAAGAAGTGGTAACGAGGTGGAATTCAACCCTCTATATGCTTCAGAGGTTGGAGGAGCAGCAAAAGGCCATTCAAGCCTATACAATTGAGCACGATATAGGAGATGGAATGCACCTGTCTCAAGCGCAGTGGAGAATGATTTCAACGTTGTGCAAGGTTCTGATGCCCTTTGAACTTGCCACACGTGAAGTCAGTTCAGACACTGCCAGCCTGAGTCAGGTCATTCCCCTCATCAGGCTTTTGCAGAAGAAGCTGGAGGCATTGAAGAAGGAGCTAACACGGAGCGATTCCGCTAGGCATGTGGGACTTGTGGATGCAGCCCTTAATTCGCTTAACAAGGATTCACGGGTGGTCAATCTGTTGAAATCAGAGCACTACATTTTGGCCACCGTGCTCGATCCTAGATTTAAAGCCTACCTTGGATCTCTCTTTCCGGCAGACACAGGTCTGCTGGGGTTGAAAGACCTGCTGGTGACAAAATTGTCAAGTCAAGCGGAACGCGACCTGTCAACATCTCCTCCTTCACATTCTCCCGCAACTGGGGGTGCGAGGAAAAGGCTCAGAATTCCGAGCCCACCCGCTGGCGGTGATGCAGGGCAGTCTGGAGCGACTGCTGATGCTGACATCTGGTCCGGACTGAAGGACCTGACAACGATTACGGACATGTCGTCTACTGTCACTGCATATGATTCTCTCAACATTGATAGAATGGTGGAGGATTATATGAGTGACCGCATCCAAGTAGGCACGTCACACAGTCCGTACTTATACTGGCAGGAAAAAGAGGCAATTTGGAGGCCCTTGCACAAACTGGCTTTATTCTACCTAAGTTGCCCTCCCACAAGTGTGTACTCCGAAAGAGTGTTTAGTGCCGCCGCTCACCTTGTCAGCAATCGGCGTACGAGGTTACATCCAGAAAATGTGGAGAAGATGATGTTCATTAAAATGAATTATAATCAATTCCTCCGCGGAGACATTGACCAGCAGCAATTGCCTCCACAAAGTACACAGGGAGCTGAGATGGTGGATTCCAGTGGGGACGAATTGATAATCTGTGAGGAGGGGGATGTACACGGTGATATATCGGAGGGTGAAGATGAGGTGGACATCTTGCCTCTGTAGAGCCAGTTTGTGCAAGGAGAGATTAATTGCTTCTTTTTTGGGGGGGGTCCAAACCAACCCGTCATATCAGTCACAGTCGTGTGGCAGACCCTGTCACTGAAATGATGGGTTGGTTAAAGTGTGCATGTCCTGTTTTGTTTATACAACATAAGGGTGGGTGGGAGGGCCCAAGGATAATTCCATCTTGCACCTCTTTTTTCTTTTCTTTTTCTTTGCATCATGTGCTGATTGGGGAGGGTTTTTTGGAAGGGACATCCTGCGTGACACTGCAGTGCCACTCCTAGATGGGCCCGGTGTTTGTGTCGGCCACTAGGGTCGCTAATCTTACTCACACAGCTACCTCATTGCGCCTCTTTTTTTCTTTGCGTCATGTGCTGTTTGGGGAGGGTTTTTTGGAAGGGACATCCTGCGTGACACTGCAGTGCCACTCCTAGATGTGCCCGGTGTTTGTGTCGGCCACTAGGGTCGCTAATCTTACTCACACAGTCAGCTACCTCATTGCGCCTCTTTTTTTCTTTGCGTCATGTGCTGTTTGGGGAGGGTTTTTTGGAAGGGCCATCCTGCGTGACACTGCAGTGCCACTCCTAGATGGGCCCGGTGTTTGTGTCGGCCACTAGGGTCGCTTATCTTACTCACACAGCGACCTCGGTGCAAATTTTAGGACTAAAAATAATATTGTGAGGTGTGATGTGTTCAGAATAGGCTGAAAATGAGTGTAAATTATGTTTTTTGAGGTTAATAATACTTTGGGATCAAAATTACCCCCAAATTCTATGATTTAAGCTGTTTTTTAGGGTTTTTTGAAAAAAACACCCGAATCCAAAACACACCCGAATCCGACAAAAAAAATTCGGTGAGGTTTTGCCAAAACGCGGCCGAACCCAAAACACGGCCGCGGAACCGAACCCAAAACCAAAACACAAAACCCGAAAAATTTCCGGCGCTCATCTCTAGGGTGTACCAGTCGGTGTATGTCTTACCTCCTCTGCTTCTCATACCCAAGGTATTGAGAATTATAAGACGTAGAGGAGTAAGAACTATACTCGTGGCTCCGGATTGGCCAAGAAGGACTTGGTACCCGGAACTTCAAGAGATGCTCACAGAGGACTCATGGCCTCTGCCGCTAAGAAGGGACTTGTTTCAGCAAGTACCATGTCTGTTCCAAGACTTACCGCGGCTGCGTTTGACGGCATGGCGGTTGAACGCCGGATCCTAAGGGAAAAAGGCATTCCGGAAGAGGTCATTCCTACCCTGGTCAAAGCCAGGAAGGACGTGACCGCACAACATTATCACCACATGTGGTGAAAATATGTTGCGTGGTGTGAGGCCAGGAAGGCTCCACGAAGAAATTTCAACTCGGTCGATTCCTGCATTTCCTGCAAACAGTAGTGTCTATGGGCCTCAGATTGGGGTCCATTAAGGTTCAAATTTCGGCCCGGTCGATTTTCTTCCAGAAGAATTGGCTTCAGTTCCTGAAGTCCAGAAGTTTGTCAAGGGAGTACTGCATATACAACCCCCTTTTGTGCCTCCAGTGGCACTGTGGGATCTCAACGTAGTTCTGGGATTCCTAAAATCACATTGGTTTAAACCGCTCAAATCTGTGGATTTGAAATATCTCACATGGAAAGTGACCATGATGTTGGCGGCCCTGGCCTCGGCCAGGCGAGTGTCGGAATTGGCGGCTTTGTCTCACAAAAGCCCATATCTGATTGTCCATTCGGACAGGGCAGAGCTGCGGACTCGTCCCCAGTTTCTCCCTAAGGTGGTGTCAGCGTTTCACCTGAACCAGCTTATTGTGGTACCTGCGGCTACTAGGGACTTGGAGGACTCCAAGTTGCTAGATGTTGTCAGGGCCCTGAAAATATCGGTTTCCAGGACGGCTGGAGTCAGGAAAACTGACTTGCTGTTATCCTGTATGCACCCAACAAACTGGGTGCTCTTGCTTCTAAGCAGACGATTGCTAGTTGGATGTGTAGTACAATTCAGCTTGCACATTCTGTGGCAGGCCTGCCACAGCCAAAATATGTAAATGCCCATTTCACAAGGAAGGTGGGCTCATCTTGGGCGGCTGCCCGAGGGCTCTCGGCTTTACAACTTTGCCGAGCTGATACTTGGTCAGGGGCACACCCTGACTGAGGAGGACCTGGAGTTCTCTCATTCGGTGCTGCAGAGTCATCCGCACTCTCCCGCCCGTTTGGGAGCTTTGGTATAATCCCCATGGTCCTGACGGAGTCCCCAGCATCCACTTAGGACGTTAGAGAAAATAAGAATTTACTTACCGATAATTCTATTTCTCGTAGTCCGTAGTGGATGCTGGGCGCCCATCCCAAGTGCGGATTGTCTGCAATACTTGTACATAGTTATTGTTACAAAAATCGGGTTATTATTGTTGTGAGCCATCTTTTCAGAGGCTCCGCTGTTATCATGCTGTTACCTGGGTTCAGATCACAGGTTGTACAGTGTGATTGGTGTGGCTGGTATGAGTCTTACCCGGGATTTAAAATCCTTCCTTATTGTGTACGCTCGTCCGGGCACAGTATCCTAACTGAGGCTTGGAGGAGGGTCATAGGGGGAGGAGCCAGTGCACACCACCTGATCCTAAAGCTTTTACTTTTGTGCCCTGTCTCCTGCGGAGCCGCTATTCCCCATGGTCCTGACGGAGTCCCCAGCATCCACTACGGACTACGAGAAATAGAATTATCGGTAAGTAAATTCTTATTTTATTGCCATAATCATATATCGAATGGATTTTGACAATTTTGGCTGTAACTTTGCATCATCGTAATCGACACTGGAGTCAGAATCCATGTCGGTATCTGTGTCAACAATCTGGGATAGTGGGCGCTTATGATACCCTGACAGTCCCTGCAACATAGGATCAGGCATGGGTTGAGACCCTGACTGTCCCAAAGCTTCAGCCTTGACTAATCTTTTGTACAATGAGTTTACACTAGCATTTAAAGCATTCCACATATCCATCCAATCAGGTGTCAGCGAGGACACCACATTCATTTGCTCCCGCTCCTCTCTAATATAGCCTTCTTCCTCAGACATGTCGACACACGTGTACCGACACACCACACACACACAGGGAATGCTTTTTCTGAAGACAGTTTCCCCACAAGGCCCTTTGGAGAGACAGAGAGAGAGTATGCCAGCACACACCCCAGCGCTATATAACCCAGGAATAACACAGTAACTTAATGTTTGTCCAGTAGCGCTGCTGTATGTAATTTGCGCCGAATTTTGTGCCCCCCCCCCTCTTTTCAACCATCTTCTCTACCGTGGTATAAGCAGGGGAGAGTCCGGGGAGCTTCCTCTCAGCGGTGCTGTGGAGAAAAAATGGCGCTGGTGAGTGCTGAGGGAGAAGCCCCGCCCCCTCGGCGGCGGGCTTCTGTCCCGCTTAAACTGTAAAATTGGCGGGGGCTCATACATATATACAGTGCCCAGCTGTTTATATGTTATATTTTTGCCAAAAAGAGGTTTATATTGCTGCCCAGGGTGCCCCCCCTGCGCCCTGCACCCTTACAGTGACCGGAGTATGTGAGGTGTATGGGAGCAATGGCGCACAGCTGCAGTGCTGTGCGTTACCTCAGTGAAGATCATGAACTCTGCGGAGCCCGTCTATCCCCATGGTCCTTACGGAGTCCCCAGCATCCTCTAGGACGTTAGAGAAACTAGGATTTTAATACCTACCGGTAAATCCTTTTCTCTTAGTCTGTAGAGGATGCTGGGCACCCGTCCCAGTGTGTACTGTGTCTGCAGTTATTAAATGGCCCTTAACTCCAGAACATTTATGTGGAGACAACTTTCCTGACTTGACCATCTTCCTTGGACGTTTTCCCCCTGTGTGACTGCTCCCCAGCCTCGGAGGGTTGCATCTGTGGTCCCTAGGATCCAGTGCTGGATCCCGAACCATCGCCCCTCTAGGAGGTGAGAACTGTGCAGCCACCAATGGAGTGAGATTCTGGTCTTGGAAGACAGGATTATCCTCCGGTGCATGTGTAGGTGGTATCCGGACCACTTGTCCTACAGGTCCCACTGGAACACTCTGGCATGGAACCTGCCAAACTGAATGGGCTCGTAGGCCACAACCATCTTCCCCAGCAACCAAATGCATTGATGGATTAACACTCTTGCTGGTTTCAGAATTTGTTTGACCAGACTCTGGATCTCCATAGCCTTTCCCCTGGAAGAAAACCTCTTCTGTGTCTAGTATGACTCCCAAAAACAACTACCGCGTCATTGGGACCAACTGCGATTTTGGCAAGTGTAGGAGCCAACCATGTTGTTGAAGAACTGTCAGGGAGACTGCAATGTTTTGCACCAACTGGTCCCTGGATCTCGCCTTTATCAGGAGATCATCCAAGTACGGGATAATTGTGACTCCTTGCTTGCGAAGGAGAACCATCATTTCCGCCATCACCCTGGTGAAAATCCTCGGAGCCGTGGACAGACCAAACGGCAATGTCTGAAATTGGTAATGACAATCCTGAATTGCAAACCTTAGGTAGCTTGATGCAGTGGCTAAATGGGAACATGTAAGTAGGCATCCTTTATGTCTACCAAAACCATGAAATCTCTTTCCTCCGGACTGGAGATCACTACCCTGAGAGATTCCATCTTGAAATTGAATTTCTTTAGGAAGAAATTGAGGGATTTCAGATTTTAGATTGGTCTGACTGAGCCGTCCGGCTTCGGGACCACGAAGAGGCTTGAATAAAAACCTTCTCCCTGCTGACTAAGGCCAATTTGAACAATCGGTGAGGGGGAACGTCTTGAAACCCCAGTTTGTACCCTTGGGACACTATTTGTAAAACCCACGAGTCCAGGTCCGAATGAATCCAGAACTGACTGAAGAGTTTTAGACGTGCCCCCACTGGTGTTGGCTCCTGCAAGAAAGCCCCAGCGTCATGCAGTGGATTTGGCAGAAGCAGAGGACAATCTCTGCTCCTGCGATCTTGAAGAGGCTACAGACCTCTTCCTTCTCCTTCCTCTACCTGCAAAGAAAGGGGAATCTTAACTTCTTGCATATCTATTGGGCCAAAATGACTGCGGTAGATAATGATGCGTCTTCATCCGTTGAGAGGGAACATAGGGCAAGAAGGTTGACTTACCTGCGGGAGCTGCCGAGATCAAATTAACTAGGCCGTCGCCAAACAAGGCTTCACCTTCATAGGGAAGAGACTCCCTTTCTTCTTGGAGTCAGCATCAGCATTCCCTTGGTGAATCCACAATGCCCTCCTATCCGAGACTGCCATGAAATTGGCCCGTGAACTCAAGAGTCCTATATCCCTTGCAGTCGTAAGTATGCTGCAGTGTCAACAGGCCAACTAAACCCTCCCCCCTCCTTTTACCCCATCACTTTGTCCAGTCCTTGTGGTCCATACTGTATTGCCATTATTATGCATGTTGCTGTGCTGGCCCTTTTCTGAATGTCCCTGCCACCGCCACCGAAGAGCTGGATAGCCCAGTATGAAAACCACCTGCCGGCCTCACTGACTGTCCGAGTCAAAGGCTCCATTTTTTTTTTAAAGATCCCTCTGCCAAGTTAAGGGGGGCTTAAGGGGGCCCCAGAGATATCAGTGTACTGGGGCCCAAGATTTCTGTTGCTGGCCCTGACCCTCAGGGGCGTATCTACCCCTTGGCCAGGATGTCACTTGCCAGGAGCACCATCCAGGTTTCAGTTGGGGGATTAGAGTTCATACAGTAATTAAATGTTTTCATATTGATAACTACATCTCCCAAGCATATACAGTGTGCTGGGGATGCTAACAAGCTTTATTTAAAAGTTTAAAAAACATTGCTTTTATAATTGCAATGGTTAAAAAGGGAGAGCTATAAATCAATTTATCAGTGAATGATCGCAGTTTGAGCCGTTACATTTTACTGAACCACCTATCCCTCCACACTCACTACCTGTCCTCAGGATACATTTACCATCCTGGCAGACGGTATACCGGCGGTCATTTGACCGATGTTGGAATCCTGACACCACTTGGGAGACTGGTGCCGGCACACAGACAGCCAACATCCCGAAGGTGAGTATTGGAGGGAGGGTTAGGAGTCGGACCAGGGGAGGTGGTGTAAGGGAAGGCACTAGGAGGGGGGGGGGGGTAGCCCTAGCTGCCACCCCCTGAGGGTTAGCCCTATCCGCCACCCCCCCAGAGGGTTAGTATTAGGATTGGGGATCATGTGACCTCTGGAATCCCGAGCGCCGGATGCCATACCCAACCCCCTTTACTTTTTCAGGCATTTCTATCTCTCCTCTCTCTATGGTGTTCCAATTGCCCACTTTCCCTTGTGCTTTACTCTCTCTCTCTCTCTCTCTCTCTCCTTTGTTTAGAGCATCAGTTTCTGTAGTCCACTTATACCCTTATTTTTTTCAGTGTTTCACTAACTCTCTGATGTAATGAGGATGTATGGTCTAGAGGGATCAGTAATGCATAGTACTGTATAGAGGCGTCAGGGATGTAGCGTAGGGAATAGAGGCGTCAGGGATGTAGCGTAGGGAATAGAGGCGTCAGGGATGTAGCGTAGGGAATAGAGGCGTCAGGGATGTGGCGTAGGGAATAGAGGCGTCAGGGATGTGGCGTAGGGAATAGAGGCGTCATGGATGTGGCGTAGGGAATAGAGGCGTCATGGATGTGGCGTAGGGAATAGAGGCGTCATGGATGTGGCGTAGGAAATAGAGGCGTCAGGGATGTGGCGTAGGAAATAGAGGCGTCAGGGATGTGGCGTAGGAAATAGAGGCGTCAGGGATGTGGCGTAGGGAATAGAGGCGTCAGGGATGTGGCGTAGGGAATAGAGGCGTCAGGGATGTGGCGTAGGGAATAGAGGCATCAGGGATGTGGCGTAGGGAATAGAGGTGTCAGGGATGTAGCGTAGGGAATATAGGCATCAGGGATGTACTAGCAGGTATATAGAGGTCAGTGTACTGTAAAGAGTGGTCAGTAATGCAGTGATGGTTATAGAAAGGTCAGTGATGTAGTGTAGGGTATAGAGGGGTCAGTTATGTAGTGTGGGGTAAAGAGGGGTCAGTAAAGATACTAAGCTGAAGTACTTAGAACACTTCTTGAATTAAGACACAACCTGCAAGAAAAAGTATGCAATATGGGTGAAAAGGCAAATGTCAGAGGTCTGATACAAGTGACCAGCTCCATACCTTGCACCACATAGCGTTATGTTAAACTGGGATATGTTCTTTTTTGGTGTGTGTGTGTGTGTGTGTGTGTGTGTGTGTGTGTGTGTGTGTGTGTGTGTGTGTGGGGGGGGTGTGTGGGTGCCAAAGGCTGCATGCCTTATTGCTCCTCCCCCATCCGGCTCCCAAGCACCTCTGCTGCCCAGTGATCCAGGAGCCTGCTGCTAGGAAGAAGTGGCCGAGCTTCAGCAAGCGAGTCTGGAAACTGGCGGAGGAAGTCATGATAACCAGATAATGGGGAGTGGAGAGCCAGTTCCAAGGTAATACTTTATACAGCTGGTTGAGATCCTGGTCGGTGGATATGGATTCCAAGAAAACCCTGGAGGTGCTTCCTTTCAAGGGAGACACTCTCTTTGGAGAAGACCTCAATAAGATTGTAGCTGATCTGGCTACTGCTAAAACAACTTGCCTACCTAGTATGACTCCTACCACGCAGAAGGCTAAAAGTACTTTTCCTTGGCCCTTTCATCGTCCAGGTAAAGCGTACCCATGGTCAGGCATACCCAAAGCAAGCTCATGCTTCCAGACCTGCCAAGCCCAGACTGAAGCAAGCCTGGGCTGCCCGTCAGCCTGCTTCCAAAACGGACAAGCCTGCCGCATGACGGGGCGGGCCTCCCTCTGGGGGATCCCAGGGTGGGGGGCCCGACTTCTAGGTTTGGCATAGAAAGGTATAATTCTAAGATAGAGAATTCTATTTGGAGCTCACCTTGTACTTTGTGAAGAAATAATCAGCATTGTGGCTGAGCAGATACATGTAGTGTGTGGCTGCAAACTGCATGGATCTGCTGCGTTGCAATGCTGGTACTTTTTTTTTTCAAAGTACCAATAGCTTCATATAATGTTAACAAATTTTATGCAGGATCAAATAGCTCAATGGGTAGGGTGTTTGATTAGAATTCAACAGGTTATAGGTTTGAAACCTGGGTATTGTAGTTTGAGATGTGTTATTTAATAAAGCATGTTATTCTGACTGCCGGCATCCTATCACCTGGGATATCATACTAAATAAATGGAGTTGATCAATTTATTTTTTTTTTTTTATTAAACTAGGGACAATTTCCAGATACTTTTATTTATAACTGAGATTGCCCCCTGGAACTTCACATCAGTTGACAACTATGCATGAGTGGGCAGTGCTTGCCCTGGATCTGCCCACCCATTTGTGTGCCATCATAAAAGAAAGCATAACTGACAGTTATCCTGGGCGTACACTACACAATTATCTGTCAGGCTATCTATCCAGTCTGGATGGATGGAATAAAAATCTGGTAATGTATAGGAGCAAATGTCGATTAACCATTTGCTCCCAAACGCTAGAAAAGTGGTCAAAAATGGTCATTACACAAATTGGTTAAACCCAAAATTTAACCAATTTGTTTAGGGGACCATTTTTGTCCATTTTCTAGTGTTTGAGAGTAAATCGTTGATGGTCATTTGCTCACATAGATAACCGGATTTCTATTCCAATCAGCCAGTGTTGGAGAGATGGTCTGCCAGATTACATAATGCATACCAGAGCCATAACTAGACTTTTTAGTGCCCTGTGACAAAGAATTATATGCCCCCCCCCCCCCCCCCCCACTATTTTTGCAATATGGACAAAAGGCGCATGCCTCGTGGGGAAGGGGCATAACAAGATTGGTCTCAGAGAAAGCACATGAGATATGAAGATATATCTAGTATACTTGACACTCAATGGTTTGTGGTATTGCCGGGGGGCCCTCCTTAAATGCATATACAGTCACACATGGCTTGCTTGTGCAAATGGCATATCAGCAGTCAGCACTAACTGGTGACATGCCATTTGTACAAGTAAGCCATGTGTGACTAATATATAAACACACTTTATTAAATAACACCTCAAACTACCATACCCAGGATTCAAACCTATAACCTGTTGAATTCTAATCAAACACCCTACCCATTGAGCTACTTGATCCTGCATAAAAATTGTGAACATTATATGAAGCTATTGGTAATTTGCAAAAAAATATTATTAGCATTGCAACTCAGCAGATCAATGCAGTGTGCAGCCACACACTCCATATATCTGCTCAGCCACAATGCTGATTATTTCTTCACAAAGTACAAGGTGAGCTCCAAATAGAATTCTCTAGCTTAGATTATACCTTTCTATACAAGGGTAAATAGCTCAATTGTTTGACTGCAATGCCACAGGAAATGGTTTGGATCCAAGACAGTGTGACTGAATAATAAAGAAACCTTAAGATGAGTTCATGAATGTTGTATAAGTATTAGTGAGAGAAGGGGTCAGGAGCATGCTAGGCTGCAAAAAATAAGGTAGGCTGCAAGTGAAAGTAATGATCTCCTATATATTTTCCCAGATCTGTCACTCTGTGTGGCTAACTCTGGGGGAAGTCACAGCAATGGGCGGAGACGGCATCTGCAGGACGATACACCAGTGCCAGCAGCAGACCGTAACAAAGTGACAGATTAGGGAGAATATATAGGAGGTAGGGAGGTGGCCATGGTACATGGCTGACCAAGGGACACTAGCTCATGTACCCCTTTACCACTGAGGCTAGCCACCAAGGATGGACCTGTCACCAGTGCACATGCAATAACCTCTTCTGCTGCCCTCTTTGCAACTCAGATTGCCCAGTGCTCCCCTTCGCTAACAGTCCACAAAGTTTCCCCATTTCACGATCTGCCTCCTCACCGCCACTTTCATCTCTACAGCACACGCGCATATCATACAAGATCCCATCATGCGTACGTAGGTCTGAAATGCCAGAGGGAGGTTGGGGGGAGATTGGCATGCGCCAGCAACACCACACAGCTCACTGTGACCACAGTGGAGAGGCGCTGCAACAGGACAATACACCAACCTCGGAGCAAGGAACTGCGTCGGTCAGGAGGAGAACTATTTCAATAGCATAAAAAGGTTAGTGCGTCCCACCCTATGGACACCAGACTCATCAAGTCACTGTTGCCAGAGTCTCATACAATGACTCTGAACATCTAAGCACACTATTTGACTGTCCACACCCTGCTGTGCCTATTACCCATCTCCTCCACCACCCTCAACACTGACCCACACATCATTCACCCACAAAGATACAATAAAGGTAGTTTGGATAAATTAGCTAAATGAAATGGATTTAACCAATTTATCTAAATGACCATTTTTGGATGTTTTCCAGTGTTTGTGAGCAAATGGTCAATTGTCATTTGCTGCCACATATTAGCATAATTTTGTTTCAACTAGAAAAAAAAAATTGGACAGATAATCTAAGTGTGGATCCAGTTTAAAGGTCCGTATTCACGGCCCGATTTTGGGGAGAGATGTGTGCTGAGCGAACTGCTCAGCACACATCTCTCCCCCCGCTCAGCACAGCGTGATGTGTGCTGAGCGTACGGGGGTGGGGGGGGGGGGGCGCTCATTTCACCCACTGTGTAGGGCATTCTGTGTGTATCCAGCTTAACAGGTGTGAGCATCATACAACTACTGACTTGCGAGTAACTATACAGCAGCTCCATACCTTGTGACTTGAAGAAACACCAGTTAACCCCGGGAATGCTGCAGTCAAAGCAACAATTCCTCTTCTTACATTCCGCTGCACTTATTGTGGGGTAGCCGCAATCCCTTCTGCTGTACGGTTCCACATTACATTGTTTCTTGTCACTTCCTGTTGATGCAGTAAGGAAACATCCAGGAATTACAGCAGCTTAGTTTTTTTTTTTTTTTTAACTGGTGCAATTTAGCTAAAACAGCTAACAGGAAATTTCCACTTAAATGGTATTTTCTAATCTTATCTGACCATGACTAAGAATAAAGGATACACAAGATAAACTCTTATAGCTATGGACCTTATCCATGTTTAAGCTCCATCAAATCTGTAATCAATAGCACTACATGCTCCCACTCTACCACTGTACTGTATACTCTACCTGTGTTTTTAAGGTAAAAACACCATTTAACCCCAGTGACACTTGAATTAAAGCAGCAGCCTCTATAATAGCATTCTTTAGCATTAATCACAGGAAATCTGCAATCTTCACGCTCTTTGATAGCCATGCTACATTGCTGTTTACTTGGATGGAGCAGAGAGCACAACATCAGGACATAGGAAATATTACAATGCATGATAAGAAAGGTGTGAGCTCTACAGCAAGGCCTCTAACCCTTTGCCAGTGCAAAATACATAGGGCTTAACTCAGATCTGATCACAGCAGCAAATTTATTAGCTAAAACCATGTACACTGCAGGGGGGGGGGGTGTATAATATGTGCAGAGAGAGTTAGATTTTGGTGCGGTGTGTTCAAACTGAAATCTAAATTGCAGTGTAAAATCAAAATAGCCAGTATTTACCCTGCACACAAACAATATAACCCACCTAAATCTCTCTGCAAATGTTATATCTGCCCCCCCATCCCTGCAGTGCACATGGTTTTGCCCACTAGCTAACAAATTTGCTGCATCTGGGAATTACAGCATCTTAATATTTCTTTTTACAGAAGGTTCAGCAAATTAAATTATTTAGTGAAATACTGTAATCATAACAGTTACAGGGATATTGTAGGTAGATTTATTGTCAGTGGATAAATGTAAAAATTAAACCCTTAGGCATAGTTCCCAAATGCTGTCATTGCAATCCAGATTTTAAGGATATCATGCTTGAGCACAGGTGACTTAATTAGAACTTCGGTCAATGTGAATTAACCATTGGACTCAACCATGGTTATCCTTAAAACCCAGGGGTCTATTTAAGATCGATCTTAATCGATGTTGGGCTTCCAGGTTGAAAAAAAAACACACATTTACTAACATTTTAAAATTTATATAAAAAATCATCTGTTCGTAAATGCAGTGCACATGGTTTTGCCCAACTGCTAACAAAAATCCTGCTGCGATCAACTCAGAATTACCCCCCATGGCCCTCATTCCGAGTTGTTCGCTCGCAAGCTGCTTTTAGCAGCATTGCACACGCTAAGCCGCCGCCTACTGGGAGTGAATCTTAGCATCTTAAAATTGCGAACGAAAGATTTGCAATATTGCGATAAGACATCTCTGTGCAGTTTCTGAGTAGCTCGAGACTTACTCTGCCAGTGCGATCAGTTCAGTGCTTGTCGTTCCTGGTTTGACGTCACAAACACACCCAGCGTTCGCCCAGACACTCCTCCGTTTCTCCAGCCATTACCGCGTTTTTCCCAGAAACGGTAGCATTTTTTCCCACACGCCCCTAAAACGGTCTGTTTCCGCCCAGAAACACCCACTTCCTGTCAATCACATTACGATCACCAGAACGATGAAAAAACCGTGAGTAATATTCCTAACTGCATAGCAAATTTACTTGGCGCAGTCGCAGTGCGAACATTGCGCATGCGCATTAAGCTGAAAATCGCTGCGATGCGAAGAAAATTACCGAGCGAACAACTCGGAATGACCACCTATGTGCACTGCAGGGAAGGCAGATTTAACATGTGCAGAGAGAGTTAGATTTGGGTGTGGTCTGTTCAATCTGCAATCTAATTTGCAGTGTAAAAATAAAGCAGTCAGTATTTACCCTGCACAGAAACAAAATAACTCACCCAAATCTAACTCTTTCTGCACATGTTATATCTGCCTCCCCTGCAGTACACATGGTTTTGCCCAACTGCTAACAAAATTCCTGCTGCGATCAACTTGGAATTACCCCCATCGAATTACCCCCATTTTCACACTGCTCGTGTATATAAGACATAGGGCCTAATTCAGTTTGGATCGTAATACGCGTTCCAACCGCAAAAACTATGAAGAGGATGGGGGCATATACGCAGGGTCCATCCTGTGCGTGTGCCTACATTTTCTCCGGGTGCCCCGCAGAAAATGCGAATGCCTCTGCCTGTCAATCAGTAGAGGGCGTACCTTCGCAGGTATATCGCGATCATGAGCCATGTCTCCCATTTTTGTCATTATAGGTGATCTGTGAGCTGCTGGCCATGCCCCAGCCCCTCTGTCTCCCGTGAATAGACATTGAGGCTTATTCAGACCAGATCGCTTCAATTTATTTTCACCCAGCGGGCAATCAGGTCTGCACATGCGTATGCGCCACAATGCGTAAGTGCGACGGTCCGGAGATCACAAGAAGATTGACAAGAAGAGGGTGTTTGTGTGGGTGGCAACTGAATGTTTCTAGGGAGTGTCCGGAAAAACCCTGGAGGGACCGGGCGTTTTGTGGGAGGATTTGTGACGTCACCTCAATGGCTGAGTAAGTGCTGAGCTGTGCAGCTCTTGTGCACATGTGATCACACACCTGCACAGCAAATTTTCCCTTCCGCTGTAGGCGGCAACTACCTGATTACAGGGATGCAAAAAACACACCCTAGCGATCAGGTCTGAATTACCCACAATGTGCATATTTGCAGAGCAACAAGCTACAGGGAGCCATCCCCCCCCCCCCCCCCGTTCCCCATGACTATGGGACACTGCGGCCCCCACAGGGGGGGGGGTTGTTTTGGTTAGCTGGACATTCCCAAAAAAAGTGACTGTCCTGCAAAAATTGGTATAGTTGGGAGGTATGTTCAAATACATTTATTGTTTTGCATGCAGGGTAAATACTGGCTTCTTTGACATTTAGCCACAAATGCTGCACAGCTGAATTACAGTATTACACTGCAATTAACAGTTATGCTAGGACATTCCCCCTCCCAAATCTACCTCTCTCTGCATGTTACATCTGTCCCACAGTGGCGTGCGGTGAGGTCAGTGGCTAGTGAGGCACTACAGCCATAATTTCCGCCGAATCCTGCCGATGACCCTTAGCCAATGCCCGCTACTGCCTCTGAGCCGATACCCGCTGCCACCGCCAATGGCTTACAAACTCTCCCACAATCAACTGACCCAGCCCTCCACCACTAATTTCTATCTCAGTCCGATACCGCCAATGCCCGCTGCCTGCCTGCTCATTGTTCTTGTTATATATTATACATTTTTAAAGAGAAAAAAAATGAGTGTTTGGGACTGGGAAGGGTGAGGGAGGAGGACATGAATGCAATTTTGTTGTCCAGGGCTTCCATTAACTTAAAGGAGAAGGGTCTGAATGGGTTAAAAAAAATGCGTGAGGTCCCCCCTCCTTAGTATAACCAGCCTCGGGCTCTTTGAGCCGGTCCTGGTTATTTAAATACTGGGGGGAAAATTGGACAGGGGTTCCCCGTATTTAGACAACCAGCACCGGGCTCTTAGAACGGTCCAGGTTCCAAAAATACGTGGGACAAAAGATGTAGGGGTCCCCCATATTTTTAAAACCAGCACCGGGCTCCACTAGCCAGAGAGATAATGCCACAGCCGGGGGACACTTTTATGTAGGTCCCTGCGGCCCTGGCATTACCCCTCCAACTAGTCACCCCTGGCCGGGGTTCCCTGGAGGAGTGGGGACCCCTTAAATCAAGAGGTTCCTCCCCTCGAGGCACCCAAGGGCCAGAGGTAAAGCCCGAGGCTGTCCCCAGCACCCCTGGGTGGTGGGTGCCGGGCTGATAGCCATGTGTGTAAAAAAATAATATTGTTTTTTGTTGTTGTGGAACTACAAGGCCCAGCAAGCCTCCCCCGCTTGCTGGTACTTGGAGAACCTCAAGTACCAGCAGGCGGGGAAATAACGGGCTTGCTGGTACCTGTAGTTCTACAACAACAAAAAATACCCAAATAAAAACACAAACACACACAGCGTGACAGTAAAATTATTGAGACAGGCTGTAGCATGTGGGTGCATGTAACCCTATAAAAGTGATGGATTGGGTGACTATTACAATACCCACTGTTGCTGTCTGAAAAATTATGGATTTATAGATTGCTCTGCCGAGACATGTTTTTTTTCTAAAATGCACCACAGGTATGGATGGATAGTATACTTGACGACACAGAGGTAGGTAGAGCAGTGGCCTACTGTACCGTACTGCTATATATTATATTATTTATTATTATTATTATCCTTTATTTATATGGCGCCACAAGGGTTCCGCAGTGCCCAATTACAGAGTACATAAACAAATAATCAAACAGGAAAACAGCAACTTACAGTTGACGACAATATAGGACAAGTACAGGGTAAATAAACATAGCTACATCAGCAGATGACACTGGAATAAGTATCAGGTGGCAGAAGACTGCTGGATTTGGTGCAGCTGAAGATTATTAAAGTAAGAAAAGAGTAAGCACATGAGGGAAGAGGGCCCTGCTCGTGAGAGCTTACATTCTAAAAGGGAGGGGTAGACAGACAGGGGTGAGACAGATGGGGTACATAGAGAGCGTGGAACAGAGGTTTAGGATGAGATTTGTCTGGGTTTGGTGAAGAAGTGGGTTTTGAGAGCCCGTTTGAAGTTTTGTAGAGAGGTGGAGAGTCTGAGGGGGAGAGGTAGGGAATTCCAGAGAAGTGGTGCAGCACGTGAAAAATCTTGGAGGTAGGAGTGGGAGGAAGTAATCCGTAGGCAGGAGTCGGTGTGCATTAGCAGAGCGAAGAGGACGGGTGGGAGTGTAAAGCGAGATAAGATCAGAGATGTAGATGGGAGAGGAGTGGGTGAGGGCTTTGTAAGCAAGTGTGAGAAGCTTGAAATGGATTCTGAAAGGGAAGGGGAGCCAGTGAAGGACTAGTAAGAGAGGAGAGGTGGACGTAGTGCGTTTGGTGAGGAAAATGAGCCGGGAAGCAGCATTGAGGATAGATTGGAGTGGAGAGAGGTATTTGTCAGGAATGCCAGTCAGGAAGAGATTACAGCAGTCCAGTCTGGAGATGACCAGTGAGTGGATAAGAGTCTTAGTAGCATCCTGGGTCAGAAAGGGTCTGATCCTGGAAATATTTTTTAGATGAAAACGGCAGGTTTGTGAGAGGTGCTGAATGTGTGGTTTGAAGGAGAGGGAGGAGTCAAGGATTACTCCAAGACAGCGCACTTGGGGGGTAGAGGAGATAGTAGTGCCATCAATAGATAATGAGATTGTAGGAGGTGAGGTTATGCGGGAGGGAGGGAAGATGATCAGCTCGGTCTTAGACATGTTAAGTTTAAGAAAGAGCTGGGACATCCAGGAAGAGATAGCAGAGAGACAGTTGGAGATACGAGTGAGGAGAGTAGGGGAGAGGTCTGGAGAGGAAAGATAGATTTGAGTGTCATCAGCATAGAGATGATATTGGAAACCAAAAGAACTAATGAGCTTACTTAGTGAGGACGTATAGAGAGAGAAGAGAAGAGGACCAAGGACAGAACCTTGGGGTACCCCTACAGTTAGTGGAAGTGAGGGGGAGGTGGAGTCATGAGAGGAGACAGAGAATGAACGGTCAGAAAGGTAGGACGACAACCAAGAGAGGGCTGTGTTACGCAGACCAATGGAGTGAAGGATTTGCAGTAGGAGAGGATGGTCCACAGTGTCAAAAGCAGCAGAGAGATCAAGTAGAATAAGTAGAGAGTAGTGTCCCTTAGATTTAGCAGCATGGAGGTCATTGCATACTTTTGTAAGGGCAGTTTCAGTGGAGTGGAGAGGACGGAAGCAAGACTGGAATGGGTCAAGCAGTGAGTGTGAGGAAAGAAAGGAAGTAAGGCGGTTGTAGACAATACGCTCAAGGAGTTTGGAGGCAAAAGGGAGGAGAGAGATGGGTCGGTAGTTGGAGAGAGTGTTTGGATCAAGGGTAGGTTTTTTAAGAATAGGAGAGATGAGAGCGTGCTTGAAGGCAGAGGGGACAGTGCCTGATGAGAGGGAGAGATTGAGAAGGTGGGAAAGATGGGAAAAAGCAGAAGAAGAGAGGTGGCAAAGGAGGCAGGAGGGGATTGGGTCAAGTGGGGAGGTGGTGAGGGGACAGGAACGAATGAGGGCCATGACTTCCTCTCCAGATGCATGGGAGAAAGATGACAGAGTTGGTGCGAGGGATGGGGAGGGTTCGTAAGGGTTGCGAGAAGGCTGGTTACTGATAGTCTGGTGTGATGTGATGTCCTGACGTATGGAGTCAATTTTGGATGTGAAGTAAGTGGCAAAGTCAAGAGCAGAGAGTGAGGAAGGGAGATGAGGTGGAGGTGGGCAGAGGAGTGAGTTGAGAGTGGCAAAGAGGCGCCGGGGGTTGGAAGACTGGGAGGAGATGAGGTTCTTGAAGTATGACTGTTTAGCAAGAGAAAGGGCAGCACTGAAGGATGAGAGCATAAGTTTGAAATGGAGGAAGTCTGCCTTAGAGCGTGATTTCCTCCAGTGTCGCTCAGCCGTACGTGAGCATTTTTGCAGATATCTGGTGCATTTGGTGTGCCAGGGTTGAGGTGTTAATTAGAGATGAGCGGGTTCGGTTTCTCTGAATCCGAACCCGCACGAACTTCATGTTTTTTTCACGGGTCCGAGCAGACTCGGATCCTCCCGCCTTGCTCGGTTAACCCGAGCGCGCCCGAACGTCATCATGACGCTGTCGGATTCTCGCGAGACTCGGATTCTATATAAGGAGCCGCGCGTCGCCGCCATTTTCACACGTGCATTGAGATTGATAGGGAGAGGACGTGGCTGGCGTCCTCTCCATTTAGATTAGGGTTGAGAGAGAGAGAGATTGACCTGAGGCTGTGATACTGTAGAAGAGAGTGCAGAGTTTAGTGACTGACGACCACAGTGACCACCAGACAGTGCAGTTGTTTGTTTTATTTAATATATCCGTTCTCTGCCTGAAAAAAACGATACACACAGTGACTCAGTCACATACCATATCTGTGTGCACTGCTCAGCCCAGTGTGCTGCATCAATGTATATATATATCTGACTGTGCTCAGCTCACACAGCTTATAATTGTGGGGGAGACTGGGGAGCACTGCAGTGCCAGTTATAGGTTATAGCAGGAGCCAGGAGTACATAATATTATATTAAAATTAAACAGTGCACACTTTTGCTGCAGGAGTGCCACTGCCAGTGTGACTAGTGACCAGTGACCTGACCACCAGTATATATAATATTAGTAGTATACTATCTCTTTATCAACCAGTCTATATTAGCAGCAGACACAGTACAGTGCGGTAGTTCACGGCTGTGGCTACCTCTGTGTCGGCACTCGGCAGCCCGTCCATAATTGTATATACCACCTAACCGTGGTTTTTTTTTCTTTCTTTATAGTCATACTAGTTACGAGTATACTATCTCTTTATCAACCAGTCTATATTAGCAGCAGACACAGTACAGTGCGGTAGTTCACGGCTGTGGCTACCTCTGTGTCGGCACTCGGCAGCCCGTCCATAATTGTATATACCACCTAACCGTGGTTTTTTTTTCTTTCTTTATACATACATACTAGTTACGAGTATACTATCTCTTTATCAACCAGTCTATATTAGCAGCAGACACAGTACAGTGCGGTAGTTCACGGCTGTGGCTACCTCTGTGTCGGCACTCGGCAGCCCGTCCATAATTGTATATACCACCTAACCGTGGTTTTTTTTTTCTTTCTTTATACATACATACTAGTTACGAGTATACTATCTCTTTATCAACCAGTCTATATATTAGCAGCAGACACAGTACAGTGCGGTAGTTCACGGCTGTGGCTACCTCTGTGTCGGCACTCGGCAGCCCGTCCATAATTGTATATACCACCTAACCGTGGTTTTTTTTTCTTTCTTTATACATACATACTAGTTACGAGTATACTATCTCTTTATCAACCAGTCTATATTAGCAGCAGACACAGTACAGTGCGGTAGTTCACGGCTGTGGCTACCTCTGTGTCGGCACTCGGCAGCCCGTCCATAATTGTATATACCACCTAACCGTGGTTTTTTTTTCTTTCTTTATACATACATACTAGTTACGAGTATACTATCTCTTTATCAACCAGTCTATATATTAGCAGCAGACACAGTACAGTGCGGTAGTTCACGGCTGTGGCTACCTCTGTGTCGTCACTCGGCAGCCCGTCCATAATTGTATATACCACCTAACCGTGGTTTTTTTTTCTTTCTTTATACATACATACTAGTTACGAGTATACTATCTCTTTATCAACCAGTCTATATATTAGCAGCAGACACAGTACAGTGCGGTAGTTCACGGCTGTGGCTACCTCTGTGTCGGCACTCGGCAGCCCGTCCATAATTGTATATACCACCTAACCGTGGTTTTTTTTTCTTTCTTTATACATACATACTAGTTACGAGTATACTATCTCTTTATCAACCAGTCTATATTAGCAGCAGACACAGTACAGTGCGGTAGTTCACGGCTGTGGCTACCTCTGTGTCGGCACTCGGCAGCCCGTCCATAATTGTATATACCACCTAACCGTGGTTTTTTTTTCTTTCTTTATACATACATACTAGTTACGAGTATACTATCTCTTTATCAACCAGTCTATATATTAGCAGCAGACACAGTACAGTGCGGTAGTTCACGGCTGTGGCTACCTCTGTGTCGGCACTCGGCAGCCCGTCCATAATTGTATATACCACCTAACCGTGGTTTTTTTTTCTTTCTTTATACATACATACTAGTTACGAGTATACTATCTCTTTATCAACCAATCTATATTAGCAGCAGACACAGTACAGTGCGGTAGTTCACGGCTGTGGCTACCTCTGTGTCTGCACTCGGCAGGCAGTCCGTCCATAATTGTATACCACCTAACCGTGGTTTTTTTTTCTTTCTTCTTTATACATACATACATAGTTACATAGACATCTCTTTATCAACCAGTCTATATTAGCAGCAGACACAGTACAGTACGGTAGTTCACGGCTGTGGCTACCTCTGTGTCTGCACTCGGCAGGCAGTCCATAATTGTATACTAGTATCCATCTCCATTGTTTACCTGAGGTGCCTTTTAGTTGTGCCTATTAAAATATGGAGAACAAAAATGTTGAGGTTCCAAAATTAGGGAAAGATCAAGATCCACTTCCACCTCGTGCTGAAGCTGCTGCCACTAGTCATGGCCGAGACGATGAAATGCCAGCAACGTCGTCTGCCAAGGCCGATGCCCAATGTCATAGTACAGAGCATGTCAAATCCAAAACACCAAATATCAGAAAAAAAAGGACTCCAAAACCTAAAATAAAATTGTCGGAGGAGAAGCGTAAACTTGCCAATATGCCATTTACGACACGGAGTGGCAAGGAACGGCTGAGGCCCTGGCCTATGTTCATGGCTAGTGGTTCAGCTTCACATGAGGATGGAAGCACTCAGCCTCTCGCTAGAAAAATGAAAAGACTCAAGCTGGCAAAAGCAGCACAGCAAAGAACTGTGCATTCTTCGAAATCCCAAATCCACAAGGAGAGTCCAATTGTGTCGGTTGCGATGCCTGACCTTCCCAACACTGGACGTGAAGAGCATGCGCCTTCCACCATTTGCACGCCCCCTGCAAGTGCTGGAAGGAGCACCCGCAGTCCAGTTCCTGATAGTCAGATTGAAGATGTCAGTGTTGAAGTACACCAGGATGAGGAGGATATGGGTGTTGCTGGCGCTGGGGAGGAAATTGACCAGGAGGATTCTGATGGTGAGGTGGTTTGTTTAAGTCAGGCACCCGGGGAGACACCTGTTGTCCGTGGGAGGAATATGGCCGTTGACATGCCAGGTGAAAATACCAAAAAAATCAGCTCTTCGGTGTGGAGGTATTTCACCAGAAATGCGGACAACAGGTGTCAAGCCGTGTGTTCCCTTTGTCAAGCTGTAATAAGTAGGGGTAAGGACGTTAACCACCTCGGAACATCCTCCCTTATACGTCACCTGCAGCGCATTCATAATAAGTCAGTGACAAGTTCAAAAACTTTGGGTGACAGCGGAAGCAGTCCACTGACCAGTAAATCCCTTCCTCTTGTAACCAAGCTCATGCAAACCACCCCACCAACTCCCTCAGTGTCAATTTCCTCCTTCCCCAGGAATGCCAATAGTCCTGCAGGCCATGTCACTGGCAATTCTGACGATTCCTCTCCTGCCTGGGATTCCTCCGATGCATCCTTGCGTGTAACGCCTACTGCTGCTGGCGCTGCTGTTGTTGCTGCTGGGAGTCGATGGTCATCCCAGAGGGGAAGTCGTAAGCCCACTTGTACTACTTCCAGTAAGCAATTGACTGTTCAACAGTCCTTTGCGAGGAAGATGAAATATCACAGCAGTCATCCTGCTGCAAAGCGGATAACTGAGGCCTTGACAACTATGTTGGTGTTAGACGTGCGTCCGGTATCCGCCGTTAGTTCACAGGGAACTAGACAATTTATTGAGGCAGTGTGCCCCCGTTACCAAATACCATCTAGGTTCCACTTCTCTAGGCAGGCGATACCGAGAATGTACACGGACGTCAGAAAAAGACTCACCAGTGTCCTAAAAAATGCAGTTGTACCCAATGTCCACTTAACCACGGACATGTGGACAAGTGGAGCAGGGCAGGGTCAGGACTATATGACTGTGACAGCCCACTGGGTAGATGTATGGACTCCCGCCGCAAGAACAGCAGCGGCGGCACCAGTAGCAGCATCTCGCAAACGCCAACTCTTTCCTAGGCAGGCTACGCTTTGTATCACCGCTTTCCAGAATACGCACACAGCTGAAAACCTCTTACGGCAACTGAGGAAGATCATCGCGGAATGGCTTACCCCAATTGGACTCTCCTGTGGATTTGTGGCATCGGACAACGCCAGCAATATTGTGTGTGCATTAAATATGGGCAAATTCCAGCACGTCCCATGTTTTGCACATACCTTGAATTTGGTGGTGCAGAATTTTTTAAAAAACGACAGGGGCGTGTAAGAGATGCTGTCGGTGGCCAGAAGAATTGCGGGACACTTTCGGCGTACAGGCACTACGTACAGAAGACTGGAGCACCACCACAAACTACTGAACCTGCCCTGCCATCATCTGAAGCAAGAAGTGGTAACGAGGTGGAATTCAACCCTCTATATGCTTCAGAGGTTGGAGGAGCAGCAAAAGGCCATTCAAGCCTATACAATTGAGCACGATATAGTAGGTGGAATGCACCTGTCTCAGGCGCAGTGGAGAATGATTTCAACGTTGTGCAAGGTTCTGATGCCCTTTGAACTTGCCACACGTGAAGTCAGTTCAGACACTGCCAGCCTGAGTCAGGTCATTCCCCTCATCAGGCTTTTGCAGAAGAAGCTGGAGACATTGAAGGAGGAGCTAACACGGAGCGATTCCGCTAGGCATGTGGGACTTGTGGATGGAGCCCTTAATTCGCTTAACAAGGATTCACGGGTGGTCAATCTGTTGAAATCAGAGCACTACATTTTGGCCACCGTGCTCGATCCTAGATTTAAAGCCTACCTTGGATCTCTCTTTCCGGCAGACACAAGTCTGCTGGGGTTGAAAGACCTGCTGGTGACAAAATTGTCAAGTCAAGCGGAACGCGACCTGTCAACATCTCCTCCTTCACATTCTCCCGCAACTGGGGGTGCGAGGAAAAGGCTCAGAATTCCGAGCCCACCCGCTGGCGGTGATGCAGGGCAGTCTGGAGCGACTGCTGATGCTGACATCTGGTCCGGACTGAAGGACCTGACAACGATTACGGACATGTCGTCTACTGTCACTGCATATGATTCTCTCAACATTGATAGAATGGTGGAGGATTATATGAGTGACCGCATCCAAGTAGGCACGTCACACAGTCCGTACTTATACTGGCAGGAAAAAGAGGCAATTTGGAGGCCCTTGCACAAACTGGCTTTATTCTACCTAAGTTGCCCTCCCACAAGTGTGTACTCCGAAAGAGTGTTTAGTGCCGCCGCTCACCTTGTCAGCAATCGGCGTACGAGGTTACATCCAGAAAATGTGGAGAAGATGATGTTCATTAAAATGAATTATAATCAATTCCTCCGCGGAGACATTGACCAGCAGCAATTGCCTCCACAAAGTACACAGGGAGCTGAGATGGTGGATTCCAGTGGGGACGAATTGATAATCTGTGAGGAGGGGGATGTACACGGTGATATATCGGAGGGTGATGATGAGGTGGACATCTTGCCTCTGTAGAGCCAGTTTGTGCAAGGAGAGATTAATTGCTTCTTTTTTGGGGGGGGTCCAAACCAACCCGTTATATCAGTCACAGTCGTGTGGCAGACCCTGTCACTGAAATGATGGGTTGGTTAAAGTGTGCATGTCCTGTTTTGTTTATACAACATAAGGGTGGGTGGGAGGGCCCAAGGACAATTCCATCTTGCACCTCTTTTTTCTTTTCTTTTTCTTTGCATCATGTGCTGATTAGGGAGGGTTTTTTGGAAGGGACATCCTGCGTGACACTGCAGTGCCACTCCTAAATGGGCCCGGTGTTTGTGTCGGCCACTAGGGTCGCTAATCTTACTCACACAGTCAGCTACCTCATTGCGCCTCTTTTTTTCTTTGCGTCATGTGCTGTTTGGGGAGGGTTTTTTGGAAGGGACATCCTGCGTGACACTGCAGTGCCACTCCTAGATGGGCCCGGTGTTTGTGTCGGCCACTAGGGTCGCTAATCTTACTCACACAGCTACCTCATTGCGCCTCTTTTTTTCTTTGCGTCATGTGCTGTTTGGGGAGGGTTTTTTGGAAGGGACATCCTGCGTGACACTGCAGTGCCACTCCTAGATGGGCCCGGTGTTTGTGTCGGCCACTAGGGTCGCTAATCTTACTCACACAGCTACCTCATTGCGCCTCTTTTTTTCTTTGCGTCATGTGCTGTTTGGGGAGGGTTTTTTGGAAGGGCCATCCTGCGTGACACTGCAGTGCCACTCCTAGATGGGCCCGGTGTTTGTGTCGGCCACTAGGGTCGCTAATCTTACTCACACAGCTACCTCATTGCGCCTCTTTTTTTCTTTGCGTCATGTGCTGTTTGGGGAGGGTTTTTTGGAAGGGACATCCTGCGTGACACTGCAGTGCCACTCCTAGATGGGCCCGGTGTTTGTGTCGGCCACTAGGGTCGCTTATCTTACTCACACAGCGACCTCGGTGCAAATTTTAGGACTAAAAATAATATTGTGAGGTGTGAGGTATTCAGAATAGACTGAAAATGAGTGTAAATTATGGTTTTTGAGGTTAATAATACTTTGGGATCAAAATGACCCCCAAATTCTATGATTTAAGCTGTTTTTTAGTGTTTTTTGAAAAAAACACCCGAATCCAAAACACACCCGAATCCGACAAAAAAAATTCGGTGTGGTTTTACCAAAACGCGTTCGAACCCAAAACACGGCCGCGGAACCGAACCCAAAACCAAAACACAAAACCCGAAAAATTTCAGGCGCTCATCTCTAGGTTAATTTGTGAGGGTGAATAGTGGTTGGTGGAGCAACAGAGTCAAGAGCAGAAGTAAGGGAAGCATTGTATGTGGAAGTGGCTTGTTCAGGGCATGAGAGAGAGAGAATAGGAGAGAGAAGTGAGTCAAACAGGGAGGAAAGGAATGTGGTGTCAATAGCTTCAATGTTACGCTTAGTGATGGTAGCCTTAGGAGGTAGAGATGGGGAAGTCGAGAGAGATAGGTTGAAGGAGAGCAGGTGGTGGTCAGAGAGGGGAAATGGGGAGTTGGAAAAATCAGAAATATCACAGCGGTGAGTGAAGACTAGATCCAGTGAGCTCCCATTCACATGGGAGGGTGAGGAGGTCCACTGGGAGAGACCAAGTGAAGAGGTGAGGTTAAGGAGTTTAGAGGCAGGGGATTGTGTGGGGATGTCAATAGGGATGTTGAAATCGCCTAGGATAATGGTGGGAATGTCAGAAGAGAGGAAGTGAGGAAGCCAGGAAGCAAAGTTGTCGATTAATTTGGAAGCAGTGCCAGGGGGGCGGTAAATGACAGCTACTCTAAGATGGACTGGTTGGAAGAGGCATATGGCGTGGACCTCAAATGTAGAGAATATAAGGGATGGTTCTGGTGGTATGAGTTGGTAGGAGTAACTAGAAGGTAAAAGGACCCCAACACCACCCCCATGGCGACCCCCAGGTCAGGGTGTGTGTGTGAATGTAAGGCCCCCAGCAGAGAGAGCAGCAGCAGAAGTAGTGTCAGAGGGCGTAATCCAAGTTTCAGTAATGGCTAGCAGGTGTAGGGAGTTGGAAATGAAAAGGTCATGAGTGGGGACCAGTTTGTTATAAACAGATCTGGCATTCCAGAGGGCACAGGATAGGGGGTATGAGTTTGTGGGAGAGATGTGAATTAGATTTTCAGGGTTGCTGTAGCGATGAGGTGGGATTAACTTTGAGGGCAGGGATGATGAGAGAGTAGTGATGGTACGGGTGCCTGAGCTAGGAGGGGAAACTGCAGGAGGTGGGCAGGGAGGGAGGTCAGTGTGATGTGGATGGGGGTGTGGGGAGGTGACAGGGAAGGGAGAGAGGGAGCAGGGCTGAGTTGTGGGGTAGCAGGACCATGGGGCAGAGGTGAATGAAAGTGGGGTAACAGGAAAGGTGGGGGAAGAAAACAGAGGGATGGAGGGGAGACAGAGGAGGGGAGAGAGGAGGAGGTGGAGGAGACTAGGGGGGAAGGCTAAAGATACATTATTAGGTAGACACTGAGTGATGTGGGGAGTATAAGAAAACCTTGACATAGTGTTAAGTAGGTAAATAGGTTGAGGGAAAGTGGAAGTAGGAGAGGAGACTGTAAGGCAATCCGAGCAGAAGAATTGCAGAAATGCAGGTGAGAAAAGCAGTGTAGGCTCAAGGGGTGTAGATTTAGTATGAAATGAGTCAAAAGCGTAGATAAAGTGGGTGCAGAAAAGTATTTGGAGTGTAAGAAATGAAAGGATTGTGAGAGGTTTAAGAAGCAATGGTAATTATGTTAGATGTTTTAAGTGTTTGCAGGTAAAATTGCATTGGTGCAGCTGTGCTTAAAAAACAAAATTACAATAATACAGATACAGGCATTTGTAGGTGAAATGGATGGTTTATGAAATGTCCAACTAAGGTAGTTCTGTGCTATGTAATCAGATGCAACAATCAGGAGGTGAGTGATCTGAGGAGTAAGTGACTCACATTTGTTATTAGTTCTTCAGTTTTCTTTGTTTTGTTAGATTGGTGTGCTTCTGTTTTCCTTCTTTTTCACTTCGATTGAACGCTGATTGAACACTGCTGTTATGTGTCAATTTTATCACGCTTTGATAAAAATGCACGCTTAGATCAATAAATGCACAGCCAAATGGCTTTGCACAGCCTACACCATTGGACTTAAGTAGAAGACTATCACAAGTGAAACCAATAATTGAAATCTGTAACCACACCCCACCCCCTCAAATGCCAGGCAATAAATTACCGTAAAAACAACAACCAGGCATTCCACAAAGATTAAACTGGGTCTATATCATTCAAAACTTTAAAAAAGTACTTCAAAATCACATACTATGCAATAATGTTTCAATTTGCATAACCCAGCAGAATTAGCTTTGCATATATAGATATAGTGCAGCAGAATATATTGGTGGTTGTAGTCAATTGTAATTACCTGTAGGTGACAAGAAGAGAAGAAACGTCAATTCACAATCAATATCAGCTGAAGATAAATTAACGCTGATTGAACGCTGCTATGTGTCAATTTTATCACGCTTTGATAAAAATGCACGCTTAGATCAATAAATGCACAGCCAAACGGCTTTGCACAGCCTACACCATTGGACTTAAGTAGAAGACTATTACAAGTGAAACCAATAATTGAAATCTGTAACCACACCCCACCCCCTCAAATGCCAGGCAATAAATTACCTTAAAAACAACAACCAGGCATTCCACAAAGATTAAACTGGGTCTATATCATTCAAAACTTTAAAAAAGTACTTCAAAATCACATACTATGCAATAATGTTTCAATTTGCATTACCCAGCAGAATTAGCTTTGCATATATAGATATAGTGCAGCAGAATATATTGGTGGTTGTAGTCAATTGTAATTACTCAGCAGAATTAGCTTTGCATATATAGATATAGTGCAGCAGAATATATTGGTGGTTGTAGTCAATTGTAATTACCCAGCAGAATTAGCTTTGCAAATATAGATATAGTGCAGCAGAATATATTGGTGGTTGTAGTCAGTTGTAATTACCCAGCAGAATTAGCTTTGCATATATATAGTGCAGCAGAATATATTGGTGGTTGTAGTCAATTGTAATTACCCAGCAGCAGCTCTACTGCACTCAACATCACCAGTGCTCACAATATATATAATGCTATATACTATGCCATAGTGGTGCTTACTATATAACACCTCCTACTGCGTTCCCCCTGGCAATGAGCATGACACCCAGAGAGTGAAACCCCTGGCAATGAGCATGACACCCAGCACGTGAAACTCTTGGCATTGAGCAGTTTTTGTAAAAGTAATTAGAAGCTTTACTGTAGGGCATAGTGTATCACAGATATTGTGGTGAGTGACATAATATGTTCCAAAGGGCATTAATGTGTGGGGCTTAACATGGTGGAAATTACTGTACTTTTTTCCCTGTGGTGGCCGAGGTCTGTTGGTGCAGGGTCAAGAACTGGGGTGTAAGGTAGTCTTTGCCTGCAAGGCTACGCCCATTTTATGGAGACCATACCCATTTTTGCGAGGTCACGCCCCCCCATCCCGTCCGGAGCGCTCACGCAAATATAGTTTTTTATATATATATATATATGGGGGAGGGGCACAATTTTTAATGCCAATGGTGGCGGGGGGCACGCATTTGAAGCCAAATTGTTTAGAAACACCCCTGCAAGAAAATATCTGCAAATCCAATGTTACCATAAGTGTGGCATATACCTGCGCTTGCTCGCGGGGTGAGAACATCTCCCTAATTGAATTCAGCGATATGAATAGAGGTTGTGCAGCAGCCACAGAAAGGGTTAATCTCTGCAACTTGTCACGAAATTACATTGTTGCAATTTTAGCTGGGAGCTGCAATAATTACTCTAATACATAACACAGCCAACACTTCTATATTCACACAATATACTGCATGGTGAATATAGAAGTGGTGCTTACTAAACAGCACCTCCTACTGCATTCCACATCACCGCTGGTCACACTCATATCAGGCCCATAATGCTGTATACTATGCCATAGTGGTGCTTACTATATAACACCAGGTGCTGTGCAGTGGTCAAAACACACTAACTGGTCCCATGCTGTTGTTGAACTAAAGGCCTATACACACGATGAGATTCGGTCTTTGCTAATAGGTTTAAAAAGGTTACATAAAAGCTACTTTATGTATTTATTCATTAAAGTTTTTAAGTTGTATTTTACAACCATACAATGATATGATATATAATGTATCGTATAATCATTACATAATGTTGATGGCATTGAATTGTCTCTGCCTTGACTAGTGGCAGCAGCTTCAGCACTAGGTGGAAGTGGATCTTGATCTTTCCCTATTTTCTCTGACGTCCTAAGTGGATGCTGGGGACTCCGTCAGGACCATGGGGAATAGCGGCTCCGCAGGAGACAGGGCACAAAAGTAAAAGCTTTAGGATCAGGTGGTGTGCACTGGCTCCTCCCCCTATGACCCTCCTCCAAGCCTCAGTTAGATTTTTGTGCCCGGCCGAGAAGGGTGCAATCTAGGTGGCTCTCCTAAAGAGCTGCTTAGAGTAAAAGTTTTGTTAGGTTTTTTTATTTTCAGTGAGTCCTGCTGGCAACAGGCTCACTGCATCGAGGGACTTAGGGGAGAGAAGTGAACTCGCCTGCATGCAGGATGGATTGGCTTCTTAGGCTACTGGACACCATTAGCTCCAGAGGGAGTCGGAACACAGGTCTCACCCTGGGGTTCGTCCCGGAGCCGCGCCGCCGACCCCCTTGCAGATGCCGAAAAGTGAAGAGGTCCAGAAACCGGCGGCAGAAGACTTTTCAGTCTTCATAAGGTAGCGCACAGCACTGCAGCTGTGCGCCATTGTTGTCAGCACTGAGGGTGCAGGGCGCTGGGGGGGGGCGCCCTGGGCAGCAATGATAGTACCTTATTCTGGCTAAAAATACATCACATATAGCCCCTGGGGGCTATATGGATGTATTTAACCCCTGCCAGGTCTCAGAAAAACGGGAGAAGAAGCCCGCCGAAAAGGGGGCGGGGCCTATTCTCCTCAGCACACAGCGCCATTTTCCCTCACAGAAATGCTGGTGGGAAGGCTCCCAGGCTCTCCCCTGCACTGCACTACAGAAACAGGGTTAAAACAGAGAGGGGGGGCACTTATTTGGCGATATGACTATATATATTAAAATGCTATAAGGGAAAAACACTTATATAAAGGTTGTCCCTGTATAATTATAGCGTTTTTGGTGTGTGCTGGCAAACTCTCCCTCTGTCTCCCCAAAGGGCTAGTGGGGTCCTGTCCTCTATCAGAGCATTCCCTGTGTGTGTGCTGTGTGTCGGTACGTGTGTGTCGACATGTATGAGGACGATGTTGGTGAGGAGGCGGAGCAATTGCCTGTAATGGTGATGTCACTCTCTAGGGAGTCGACACCGGAATGGATGGCTTATTTAAGGAATTACGTGATAATGTCAACACGCTGCAAGGTCGGTTGACGACATGAGACGGCCGGCAAACCAATTAGTACCTGTCCAGGCGTCTCAAACACCGTCAGGGGCGTTAAAACGTCCTTTACCTCAGTCGGTCGACACAGACACAGACACGGACACTGACTCCAGTGTCGACGGTGAAGAAACAAACGTATTTTTCCTTTAGGGCCACACGTTACTTGTTAAGGGCAATGAAGGAGATGTTACATATTTCTGATACTACAAGTACCACAAAAAAGGGTATTATGTGGAGTGTGAAAAAACTACATGTGGTTTTTCCTGAATCAGATAAATTAAATGAAGTGTGTGATGATGCGTGGGTTTCCCCCGATAGAAAATTATTGGCGGTATACCCTTTCCCGCCAGAAGTTATGGCGCGTTGGGAAACACCCCTTAGGGTGGATAAGGCGCTCACACGCTTATCAAAACAAGTGGCGTTACCGTCTCCAGATACGGCCGCCCTCAAGGAGCCAACTGATAGGAGGCTGGAAAATATCCTAAAAAGTATATACACACATACTGGTGTTATACTGCGACCAGCGATCGCCTCAGCCTGGATGGGCAGCGCTGGGGTGGCTTGGTCGGATTCCCTGACTGGAAATATTGATACCCTTGACAGGGACAGTATTTTATTGACTATAGAGCATTTAAAGGATGCATTTCTATATATGCGAGATGCACAGAGGGATAATTGCACTCTGGCATCAAGAGTAAGTGCGATGTCCATATCTGCCAGAAGATGTTTATGGACACGACAGTGGTCAGGTGATGCAGATTCCAAACGGCACATGGAAGTATTGCCGTATAAAGGGGAGGAGTTATTTGGGGTCGGTCCATCGGACCTGGTGGCCACGGCAACAGCTGGAAAATCCACCTTTTTTACCCCAAGTCACATCTCAGCAGAAAAAGACATCGTCTTTTCAGCCTCAGTCCTTTCGTCCCCATAAGGGCAAGCGGGCAAAAGGCCAGTCATATCTGCCCAGGGATAGAGGTAAGGGAAGAAGACTGCAGCAGGCAGCCCATTCCCAGGAACAGAAGCCTTCCACCGCTTCTGCCAAGTCCTCAGCATGACGCTGAGGCCGTACAAACAGGTGCGGTGGGGGGTCGTCTCAAGAGTTTCAACACGCAGTGGGCTCACTCGCAAGTGGACCCCTGGATCCTACAAGTAGTATCCCAGGGGTACAGATTGGAAATTCGAGACGTCTCCCCCTCGCAGGTTCCTGAAGTTTGCTTTACCAACGTCTCCCTCCGACAGGGAGGCAGTATTGGAAACAATTCACAAGCTGTATTCCCAGCAGGTGATAATCAAAGTACCCCTCCTACAACAAGGAAAGGGGTATTATTCCACACTATATTGTGGTACTGAAGCCAGACGGCTCGGTGAGACCTATTCTAAATCTGAAATATTTGAACGCTTACATACAAAGGTTCAAATCAAGATGGAGTCACTCAGAGCAGTGATAGCGAACCAGGAAGAAGGGGACTATATGGTGTCCCTGGACATCAAGGATGCTTACCTCCATGTCCCAATTTGCCCTTCTCACCAAGGGTACCTCAGGTTCGTGGTACAAAACTGTCACTATCAGTTTCAGACGCTGCCGTTTGGATTGTCCACGGCACCCCGGGTCTTTACCAAGGTAATGGCCGAAATGATGATTCTTCTTCAAAGAAAAGGCGTCTTAATTATCCCTTACTTGGACGATCTCCTGATAAGGGCAAGGTCCAGAGAACAGTTGGAGGTCGGAGTAGCACTATCTCAAGTAGTTCTACGACAGCACGGGTGGATTCTAAATATTCCAAAATCGCAGCTGTCTCCGACGACACGTCTGCTGTTCCTAGGGATGATTCTGGACACAGTCCAGAAAAAGGTGTTTCTCCCGGAGGAGAAAGCCAGGGAGTTATCCGAGTTAGTCAGGAACCTCCTAAAACCAGGAAAAGTGTCAGTGCATCATTGCACAAGGGTCCTGGGAAAAATGGTGGCTTCTTACGAAGCGATTCCATTCGGCAGATTTCACGCAAGAACTTTTCAGTGGGATCTGCTGGAAAAATGGTCCGGATCGCATCTTCAGATGCATCAACGGATAACCCTGTCTCCAAGGACAAGGGTGTCTCTTCTGTGGTGGCTGCAGAGTGCTCATCTACTAAAGGGCCACAGATTCGGCATTCAGGACTGGGTCCTGGTGACCACGGATGCCAGCCTGAAAGGCTGGGGAGCAGTCACACAAGGAAAAAATTTCCAGGGAGTGTAATCAAGTCTGGAGACTTCTCTCCACATAAATATACTGGAGCTAAGAGCAATTTACAATGCTCTAAGCTTAGCAAGACCTCTGCTTCAAGGTCAGCCGGTATTGATCCAGTGGGACAACATCACGGCAGTCGCCCACGTAAACAGACAGGGCGGCACAAGAAGCAGGAGGACAATGGCAGAAACTGCAAGGATTCTTCGCTGGGCGGAAAATCATGTGATAGCACTGTCAGCAGTGTTCATTCCGGGAGTGGACAACTGGGAAGCAGATTTCCTCAGCACGACCTCCACCCGGGAGAGTGGGGACTTCATCGGGAAGTCTTTCACATGATTGTGAACCGTTGGGAAAGACCAAAGGTGGACATGATGGCGTCCCGCCTGAACAAAAAACTGGACAGGTATTGCGCCAGGTCAAGAGACCCTCAGGCAATAGCTGTGGACGTTCTGGTAACACCGTGGGTGTACCAGTCGGTGTATGTGTTCCCTCCTCTGCTTCTCATACCTAAGGTACTGAGAATTATAAGACGTAGAGGAGTAAGAACTATACTCGTGGCTCCGGATTGGCCAAGAAGGACTTGGTACCCGGAACTTCAAGAGATGCTCACAGAGGACTCATGGCCTCTGCCGTTAAGAAGGGACTTGCTTCAGCAAGTACCATGTCTGTTCCAAGACTTAACGCGGCTGCGTTTGACGGCATGGCGGTTGAACGCCGGATCCTAAGGGAAAAAGGCATTCCGGAAGAGGTCATTCCTACCCTGGTCAAAGCCAGGAAGGAGGTGACCGCACAACATTATCACCACATGTGGCGAAAATATGTTGCGTGGTGTGAGGCCAGGAAGGCCCCACGAAGAAATTTCAACTCGGTCGATTCCTGCATTTCCTGCAAACAGGAGTGTCTATGGGCCTCAAATTGGGGTCCATTAAGGTTCAAATTTCGGCCCTGTCGATTTTCTTCCAGAAAGAATTGGCTTCAGTTCCTGAAGTCCAGAAGTTTGTCAAGGGAGTACTGCATATACAACCCCCTTTTGTGCCTCCAGTGGCACTGTGGGATCTCAACGTAGTTCTGGGATTCCTCAAATCACATTGGTTTAAACCGCTCAAATCTGTGGATTTGAAATATCTCACATGGAAAGTGACCATGATGTTGGCCCTGGCCTCGGCCAGGCGAGTGTCAGAATTGGCGGCTTTGTCTCACAAAAGCCCATATCTGATTGTCCATTCGGACAGGGCAGAGCTGCGGACTCGTCCCCAGTTTCTCCCTAAGGTGGTGTCAGCGTTTCACCTGAACCAGCTTATTGTGGTACCTGCGGCTACTAGGGACTTGGAGGACTCCAAGTTGCTAGATGTTGTCAGGGCCCTGAAAATATAGGTTTCCAGGACGGCTGGAGTCAGGAAAACTGACTTGCTGTTATTCTGTATGCACCCAACAAACTGGGTGCTCTTGCTTCTAAGCAGACGATTGCTAGTTGGATGTGTAGTACAATTCAGCTTGCACATTCTGTGGCAGGCCTGCCACAGCCAAAATATGTAAATGCCCATTCCACAAGGAAGGTGGGCTCATCTTGGGCGGCTGCCCGAGGGGTCTCGGCTTTACAACTTTGCCGAGCTGCTACTTGGTCAGGGGCACACCCTGGCTGAGGAGGACCTGGAGTTCTCTCACTCGGTGCTGCAGAGTCATCCGCACTCTCCCGCCCGTTTGGGAGCTTTGGTATAATCCCCATGGTCCTGACGGAGTCCCCAGCATCCACTTAGGACGTCAGAGAAAATAAGAATTTACTTACCGATAATTCTATTTCTCGTAGTCCGTAGTGGATGCTGGGCGCCCATCCCAAGTGCGGATTGTCTGCAATACTTGTACATAGTTATTGTTACAAAAATCGGGTTATTATTGTTGTGAGCCATCTTTTCAGAGGCTCCGCTGTTATCATGCTGTTAACTGGGTTCAGATCACAGGTTGTACAGTGTGATTGGTGTGGCTGGTATGAGTCTTACCCGGGATTCAAAATCCTTCCTTATTGTGTACGCTCGTCCGGGCACAGTATCCTAACTGAGGCTTGGAGGAGGGTCATAGGGGGAGGAGCCAGTGCACACCACCTGATCCTAAAGCTTTTACTTTTGTGCCCTGTCTCCTGCGGAGCCGCTATTCCCCATGGTCCTGACGGAGTCCCCAGCATCCACTACGGACTACGAGAAATAGAATTATCGGTAAGTAAATTCTTATTTTACCCTCCACCTTTTTGTTCTCCATTTTTTAATGTGTGGAATTATATGCCAGTAATATATCTGGAATTAGACGGTGGTAATGTCTGGAATTAGATACCACTAGATAGATACCAGATATCACTGCATACCCTCCAACATTTTACACACAAAAATCGGTACAAATTAGAAAAAGGGGCGTGGTCACAGGTAAAGGGGCGTGGTCACGCCCCTTTTCCTATACTTTCAATGGAAGTTTGGAGAGCCAAAAATAGGTACAGACCATGAAAAAAAGGTACTGTACCTATTAAAAAGGTACAGTTGGAGGGTATGTCACTGTGACTGGAATGATGACATATGCACAGTGACAGGACACTACCACAGCACCCTACAGCAGCCATATGCGGCACAAGACACTGGAGTATTAGTAATGTACTGTAGTATACTGAGCACCACAAGACAATGAGCAGTGATACGGAGCACTGATGAGATTACTAGAACTGACACAGAGCAGCCAGATGCAGCACTGGACTATTAGTAATGTTCTGTAGTATACTGAGCACCACAATGCAGCACAAAACAATGAGCAGTGATACTGAGCACTGATGAGGATACTAGAACTGACACTGAGCAGCAAGATGCAGCACTGGACTATTAGTAATGTACTCTAGTATACTGAGCACCACAATGCAGCACAAGACAATGAGCAGTGATACTGAGCACTGATGAGGATACTACTGAGAACTGACACTGAGCAGGAGAGACACACTACAATTTCATCTTGCGCCTCTTTTTTTATTTATCTTTGCATCATGTGCTGTTTGGGGCTATTTTTTTAAGTGCCATCCTGTCTGACACTGCAGTGCCACTCCTAGATGGGCCAGGTGTTTGTGCTGCCCACTTGGGTCGCTTAGCTTAGTCATCCAGGGACCTTGGTGCAAATTTTAGGACTAAAAATAATATTGGGAGGTGTGAGGTGTTCAGAATAGACTGGAAAGGAGTAGAAATTGGTTATTGAGCTTAATACTATAGGATCAAAATTACCCCCAAATTCTATGATTTTAGCTGTTTGAGGTTTAAAAAAAAAATCACCCGAATCCAAAACCCGAAAGTGTGGTTTTGCCAAAACGCGTCCGTATCCAAAACACAACTGCGGATCCGAAACCAAAACCAAAACATGAAACACGAAAAATGCCCGCTGCACATCTCTAGTTAGGGGAGAAGCATGTAGCCTTGTAGACTATGCACAGCTATATCTAGAAAAATATACAATCTAATCTTTAACCAACCAATGCAAGAAAGTATTTAATGTGAAAATACGAAACACTAGACTAATTGGAGGTGCGCCCTAAAGCAAATTACAATGTTAGGATTAGGGGGTTCGGAAAGACCTCTAGTGGATACACTACTATATACATTTTAAGATAGGAAGGTACAAATTACATATTCACATTGCATCTATGGGCTGGATTCAAATGTCCCTTTCCTCCCTCAATCGTGCCCGTCAGCAGCTATTCTAATGTTGCTGCCAACGGGTGCGACATGTTTATTTCAGCTCGCTACCCCCAGGGGAAACAAGCTGAAATGTGTGCAAAGAGACCCATTTGGGCAACCAAACGGTGTCTTTTCACGATCGCGCCCATTACTTTATTCAGGTTTAGGTGCTTTGTGCACCTAAACCAGAGTGTAATGGGCGCAATAATTGAGGGCATTTGAATTTCCCTTATATGTGTGTGTGTGATATACACATAGACACACATACTGTATTTCTTTATATAATGGACACCTCAGTTTCTATTCATTCATGTCCTGCCCCCTACTCTGTCAGACCCCTTCCCCTCTACTTTTCTGACCCCAAACGCCACTCATTCTTGTTGAGTGCTGGTGGGCCCATTCAGAATTTTGCTATGGGGCCCACAAAGGTCTAGTTACGCCACTGGGCAGGGTTATAGAGGAGGCGGTGCAAGGCATCCTGGGAACAGTCAAAGCTTTAGCCTGTTGGTGCCTTGGATCAACATCCAACTCTACACCCCGATGTTAGTGTAGTGCCTTTTGGGGTTAAGGTTTTACAGAAAGTTACAGGTTTTTTTAATTTAGTAAAATATGCCCCATTTTAAAGATAGGGCATTTAAATTTGTTGCACCTGTGCAGTACATAGCAGCCTGCAGGGCATGTACAGTGGCTTCATTTGGGTGCACATACATTGCCGGCTCCTGGTCGCAAACTGAAATTATTGTGTGTAAGTGGAATTAGCGGTGTTTATGTCATACAGGGGGGTGGGGGAGGTTTGTGGTTGGCGGGGGGCACGCTGTGCGATTATTATCCTGCATCTATACATACATGCGCTAACACCTGGACATACACTGATGTACCCACACCTAATATCCATACATACACGCCCTGACACCTGGACATACACCAACATTCCCACACCTGCATCTATACATACACATGCTGACACCTGGACATACACCAACAGAATTAGCTTTGCAAATATAGATATAGTGCAGCAGAATATATTGGTGGTTGTAGTCAGTTGTAATTACCAAGCAGAATTAGCTTTGCATATATATAGTGCAGCAGAATATATTGGTGGTTGTAGTCAATTGTAATTACCCAGCAGCAGCTCTACTGCACTCAACATCACCAGTGCTCACAATATATATAATGCATCTATATATACACGCGCTGACAAATGGACATACACCGACGTACCCACACTTGCATCTATACATATATGCACTGACATCTGGACATACAAGCACCTGCATCTATACATACACGCGCTGACACCTGAACCTACACTGACGTTCCCACACCTGCATCTATACATACACATTCTGACACCTGGACATACACAGACGTACCCACACCTGCATCTATACATACACGCGTTGACACCTGGACGTACACTGACGTACACACACCTACATCTATATATGCATGGATGCAAATGTGGGTACGTCTGTATACGCCCAGTTGTTAGCATGTGTATGTATAGATGTTAGGTGTGGGTACATCAGTGTATGTCCAGGTGTCAGCACATGTATGTATAGATTCACATGTGGGTACGTTGGTGTACGTTTAGGGGTCAGCGTGTTTATGTATAGATGTTGGTGTGTGTATGTCAGTGTACGTACAGATATAGGTGTGTGTATGTATGTATGTATGTATATGTATAGAGGAAGGTGTGATACATACATATAACACATACATGATAGATACATACATATATCACACACACGATAGATAGATAGATAGATAGATAGATAGATAGATAGATAGAACACATACCTACAAGATAGATACATACATACATACATGATAGATACACATATACACACACATACGATAGATAGATAGATAGATAGATAGACAGATAGATAGATATATATATATATATCACAAACATATATGATTCATACATATATCACACACACATACATGATACATACATGAGAAAGACCTGGGATGGTGATGAGGCCCGGGCCCCCTGCTGATGTTGCGTTGAGGAAGGCAGTGTTCCAGGGCGGATGCCAGTCGGGGAGAGCGCCGCGCAGCCCGGGAAAAATACTGCTGAGGAGCTACATCTGGAAGAGCCCCAGGGAGGGAGAGTGTCACATGCCCCATCCTGCGCGGCACACTCTGCAGGCCTGCACATGGGAAGGGAGGTCTCTGGCCACACATACTCACCCTGCTGCTGAAGCCCCGCTGCTGTCCCCATCAGCGCTCTCCAGCGGGGAGCGGGGCCAGGATGAACCTCAACCTGTGAGAACTATCTTCATGATCAAGAGATCTCATATGCAAGATAAGTATGTGTTGGGAAAGGGCTGGGGAGGGCGGCTGCTCGGGCACACCCTCGTCAAGTTAAGGAGATTTAACTGAGGAAGCACAAGGGAACTCTCGTCTGGGGACAACAACTGCAGGGAGACCACATCTTTTCAGATGAACATGGGAGGGCGGAAGGCTGCCTAATACTGAAGCACCCTCAGACATTAAACCATATGCAACAACTATTGCAAGCATTCCTGGGGGAAGGTCTGCAGCAGACGGATTTGCATTCGGTGATGTCATCCAAGCAGTGGGCCAAAGTTGGCTGGAACCCTCATCTGTATATGAAAAGAGAAAAGGGGCATGCGGGGCATGGCGGTCTTTTGCGGCGCTTGGATAACCCCAAGTTTGCATTAAACACCCCCACCCTCCTTCGGTGTGAGGCTCATGTTGGCCATGCCCAAGACCATAAATCGAATGGATTTTGCCAATTTTGGCTTTAACTTTGCATCATCGTAATCGACACTGGAGTCAGAATCCGTGTCGGTATCTGTGTCAACAAACTGGGATAGTGGGCGCTTATGAGACCCTGACAGTCCCTGCAACATAGGATCAGGCATGGGTTGAGACCCTGACTGTCCCAAAGCTTCTGCCTTGTCTAATCTTTTGTGCAATGAGTTTACACTAGCATTTAAAACATTCCACATATCCATCCAATCAGCTGTCGGCGGAGACACCACATTCATTTGCTCCCGCTCCTCTCTAATATAGCCTTCTTCCTCAGACATGTCGACACACGTGTACCGACACACCACACACACAGGGAATGCTTTTTCTGAAGACAGTTTCCCCACAAGGCCCTTTGGAGAGACAGAGAGGGAGTATGCCAGCACACACCCCAGCGCTATATAACCCAGGAATAAAACAGTAACTTAATGTTTGCCCAGTAGTGCTGCTGTATGTAATTTGCGAATTATGTGCCTCCCCCCCTCTTTTCAACCCTCTTGTCTAACGTGGTATAAGCAGGGTAGAGTCCGGGGAGCTTCCTCTCAGCGGTGCTGTGGAGAAAAAATGGCGCTGGTGAGTGCTGAGGGAGAAGCCCCGCCCCCTCGGAGGCGGGCTTCTGTCCCGCTTAAACTGTAAAATTGGTGGGGGCTCATACATATATACAGTGCCCAGCTGTATATATGTTATATTTTTGCGAAAGAGGTTTATATTGCTGCCCAGGGCGCCCCCCCTGCGCCCTGCACCCTTACAGTGACCGGAGTATGTGAGGTGTATGGGAGCAAAGGCACACAGCTGCAGTGCTGTGCGTTACCTCAGTGAAGATCATGAAGTCTTCTGCCGCCTCTGAAGTCTTCTTTTCTTCTCATACTCACCCGGCTTCTATCTTCCGGCTCTGCGAGGGGGACGGAGGCGCGGCTCTGGGACGGACGGCGAGGGTGAGATCCTGCGTACCAATCCCTCTGGAGCTAATGGTGTCCAGTAGCCTAAGAAGCAGGACCTTGCAACTCAGAGAGTAGGGCTGCTTCTCTCCCCTCAGTCCCTCGATGAGGGAGTCTGTTGCCAGCAGTGCTCCCTGAAAATTAAAAACCTAACAAAATACTTTCTGTCAGAAAGCTCAGGAGAGCTCATGAAAAGCACCCAGTCTCCACTGGGCACAGTATCAAACTGAGGTCTGGAGGAGGGGCATAGAGGGAGGAGCCAGTGCACACCCAGAACTAAAGTCTTTCTTAAAGTGCCCATGTCTCCTGCGGAGCCCGTCTATCCCCATGGTCCTTACGGAGTCCCCAGCATCCTCTAGGACTTTAGAGAAAATAGGATTTTAATACCTACTGGTAAATCCTTTTCTCTTAGTCCGTAGAGGATGCTGGGCACCCGTCCCAGTGCGTACTGTGTCTGCAGTTATTAAATGGCCCTTAACTCCAGAACATTTATGTGGAGACAACTTTCCTGACTTGACCATCTTCCTTGGATGTTTTCCCCCTGTGTGACCGCTCCCCAGCCTAGGAGGGTTGCATCCGTGGTCCCTAGGATCCCGTCCTGGATCCCAAACCATCGCCCCTCTAGGTGGTGAGAACTGTGCAGCCACCAATGGAGTGAGATTCTGGTCTTGGAAGACAGGATTATCCTCCGGTGCATGTGTAGGTGGGATCCGGACCACTTGTCCAACAGGTCCCACTGGAACACTCTGGCATGGAGCCTGCCAAACTGAATGGCCTCGTAGGCCGCAACCATCTTCCCCAGCAACCGAATGCATTGATGGATTAACACTCTTGCTGGTTTCAGAATTTGTTTGACCAGACTCTGGATCTCCAGAGCCATTCCACTAGAAGAAAACCTCTTCTGTGTCCAGTATCACTCCCAAAAACAACAACCGCGTCATTGGGACCAACTGCGATTTTGGCAAGTTTAGGAGCCAACCATGTTGTTAAAGAACTGTCAGGGAGAGTAGATGTTTTGCACCAACTGGTACCTGGATCTCGCCTTTATCAGGAGATCATCCAAGTACGGGATAATTGTGACTCCTTGCTTGCGAAGGAGAACCATCATTTCCGCCATCACCCTGGTGAAAATCCTCGGAGCCGTGGACAGACCAAACGGCAACGTCTGAAATTGGTAATGACAATCCTGAATTGCAAACCTCAGGTAGCTTGATGCAGTGGCTAAATGGGAACATGTAAGTAGGCATCCTTTATGTCTACCAAAACCAGGAAATCTCCTTTATCCCCCGGACTGGAGATCACTACCCTGAGAGATTCCATCTTGATATTGAATTTCTTTAGGTAGAAATTAAGGGATTTCAGATTTAAGATTGGTCTGACTGAGCCGTCCGGCTTCGGGACCACGAAGAGGCTTGAATAAAAACCTTCTCCCTGCTGACTAAGGCTGATTTGAACAATCGGTGAGGGGGAACTTCTTGAAACCCCAGTTTGTACCCTTGGGACACTATTTGTAAAACCCACGAGTCCAGGTCCGAATGAATCCAGAACTGACTGAAGAGTTTTAGACGTGCCCCCCAGTGGTGGAACTAGCGAGCAGTGGGCCCATGTGCGACAAAATGGCTTAGGCCCCCCCCCCATCCCTTCCCATCCAAGTCCACCCCCTCACCCCTGGAGAGGATCTGGTGAGGGGGGCCTGCTCACGGAAGTGGATACCTAGCAACAGTGCCGTAACTAGACATTTTAGCAGTGTGTGCAAGAAACTGCATTGGAGCCCCACCCCTGCATGCAAAACAGGGGCAGTGCGCGCTGTAGGCGCGCGCAAAAAAACATAGTGGCGTGGCTTCGTGGTTAAGGGGTGTGGCCACAAAATAATACCAATTCATAAAACGGTGCACAGTAGTCTCCATTATTCAAATTACGCCGCACAGTAGCACCACTACACCAGGTAGAGACCCTTTTACACCTCACGGCGGACAGATTCCTCTTTTTACACATTACAGCAGACAGCGTCCTCTTTTTACACATTACAGCAGACAGCGTCCCCTTTTTACACATTACGGCAGACAGCATCCCCCTTTTTTACACAACGGCAGACAGCGTGCCCTTGTTACACATAGCGGCAGACAGCGTACATTTTTTTCACATAACGGCAGACAGCCTGCCCTTGTTAAACATAGCGGCAGACAGCGTACACTTTTTACACATAACGGCAGACAGCCTGCCCTTGTTAAACATAGCGGCAGACAGCGTACACTTTTTTCACATAACAGCAGTCAGCCTGCCCTTGTTACACATAATGGCAGACATCGTACACTTTTTACACATTACAGCAGACAGCTTGCCCTTGTTACACATTACAGCAGACAGCTTGCCCTTGTTACACATTATGGCAGTCAGCCTGCCCTTGTTACACATAATGGCAGACATCGTACACTTTTTACACATTACAGCAGACAGCTTGCCCTTGTTACACATTACAGCAGACAGCTTGTCCTTGTTACACATTATGGCAGACAGCGTGCCCTTGTTACACATTACGGCAGACAGCATCCCCCTTGTTACACATTACGGCAGGCAGATTCCCCCTTGTTACACATTGCGGCAAGCAGATTCCCCCTTTTTACACATTGCGGCAAGCAGCTTCCCCCTTTTTACACATTGCGGCAGGCAGATTCCCCCTTTTTACACATTGCGGCAGGCAGTCCCCCTTTTTACACATAGCTGCAGGCAGATTCCCCCTTTTTACACATAGCGGCAGGCAGATTCCCCATTTTTACACATTGCGGCAGGCAGTCCCCCTTTTTACACATAGCTGCAGGCAGATTCCCCCTTTTAACACATAGCTGCAGGCAGATTCCCCACCCCTAGGCCAAAGTTTTTTTTATTGAGAAATTCAGAAAAAAATATAAAATTAAGTAAATTGTGTTTATAGCATGTCATCCTCAGGTTCAGTTATGTTGTGAGGGAATGGTTTTGCCAATTTAATAAAGTATAAATAATTTTAATTGGTCCTGGACCACCAAACTATGCTACCAGTGCAAGAACCCCAGTTTGGAAACTACTGCCATAAAATAAACCTTTTTTGTTTTTTTTAAACTACATGTAATACACCTTAGATCTCAGTTCCTAAAAGGTTTTAAACCCTTGCATACAGTAAACTACACATATTTAAAAATCCTACACCGGGCACAAGTGCTCACGGGCCAATTTCATGGCAGTCTCGGATAGGAGGGCATTGTGGATTCACCAAGGGAATGCTGATGCTGACTCCAAGAAGCCTCTTCAAGATCGCAGGAGCAGAGTCCTCTGCTTCTGCCAAATCCACTGCATGACGCTGGGGCTCTCTTGCAGGAGCCCACACCAGTGGGGGGCACCAGGGGCGAAACTACTGGCAGGGCAGGCAGTGCATTGAAAATTCAGGGCTATGCCGTGTAGATGATGGCCTAACAGGAGGCTTTAAAATTTTCTTTCTAGTGTCCTTCGTTTGGGAGAAAAATGCAAAGGTACAAGACAGCTTTTCCTTGCCAATATCTCTCTTTTGCAAAGAGCTGCGCATTGGAAAATTCAGGGCTATGCCGTATAGATGATGGCCTAACAGGAGGCTTTAAAATTTTCTTTCTAGTGTCCTTCGTTTGGGAGAAAAATGCAAAGGTACAAGACAGCTTTTCCTTGCCAATATCTCTCTTTTGCAAAGAGCTGCGCATTGGAAAATTCAGGGCTATGCCGTGTAGATGATGGCCTAACAGGAGGCTTTAAAATTTTCATTCTAGTGTCCTTCGTTTGGGAGAAAAATCCAATGGTACAAGACAGCTTTTCCTTGCCAATATCTCTCTTTTGCAAATAGCTGCGCATTGGAAAATTCAGGGCTATGCCGTGTAGATGATGGCCTAACAGGAGGCTTTAAAATTTTCTTTCTAGTGTCCTTCGTTTGCGAGAAAAATGCAAAGGTACAAGACAGCTTTTCCTTGCCAATATCTCTCTTTTGCAAAGAGCTACGCATTGGAAAATTCAGGGCTATACCGTGTAGATATAGCACTAACAGGAGGCTTTAAAATTTTCTTTCTAGTGTCCTTCGTTTGAGAGAAAAATGCAAAGGTACAAGACAGCTTTTCCTTGCCAATATCTCTCTTTTGCAAAGAGCTGCGCATTGGAAAATTCAGGGCTATGCCGTGTAGATGATGGCCTAACAGGAGGCTTTAAAATTTTCTTTCTAGTGTCCTTCGTTTGCGAGAAAAATGCAAAGGTACAAGACAGCTTTTCCTTGCCAATATCTCTCTTTTGCAAAGAGCTACGAATTGGAAAATTCAGGGCTATACCGTGTAGATATAGCACTAACAGGAGGCTTTAAAATTTTCATTCTAGTGTCCTTCGTTTGGGAGAAAAATCCAATGGTACAAGACAGCTTTTCCTTGCCAATATCTCTCTTTTGCAAAGAGCTGCGCATTGGAAAATTCAGGGCTATGCCGTGTAGATGATGGCCTAACAGGAGGCTTTAAAATTTTCTTTCTAGTGTCCTTCGTTTGGGAGAAAAATGCAAAGGTACAAGACAGCTTTTCCTTGCCAATATCTCTCTTTTGCAAAGAGCTGCGCATTGGAAAAATCAGGACTATGCCGTGTAGATGATGGCCTAACAGGAGGCTTTAAAATTTTCTTTCTAGTGTCCTTCGTTTGGGAGAAAAATGCAAAGGTACAAGACAGCTTTTCCTTGCCAATATCTCTCTTTTGCAAAGAGCTGCGCATTGGAAAATTCAGGGCTATGCCGTGTAGATGATGGCCTAACAGGAGGCTTTAAAATTTTCTTTCTAGTGTCCTTCGTTTGCGAGAAAAATGCAAAGGTACAAGACAGCTTTTCCTTGCCAATATCTCTCTTTTGCAAAGAGCTACGCATTGGAAAATTCAGGGCTATACCGTGAAGATATAGCACTAACAGGAGGCTTTAAAATTTTCTTTCTAGTGTCCTTCGTTTGGGAGAAAAATGCAAAGGTACAAGACAGCTTTTCCTTGCCAATATCTCTCTTTTGCAAAGAGCTGCGCATTTGAAAATTCAGGGCTATGCCGTGTAGATGATGGCCTAACAGGAGGCTTTAAAATTTTCTTTCTAGTGTCCTTCGTTTGGGAGAAAAATGCGCTCCTCTCATCTCCAAGCGACCCTCCTCCCTCTTCGTGTGTTACAGAGGCGGCAGCGTGTCTGGTGCTGCGGCTGCTGCCCGTAGTGCCCTGGCCTGATCTGTTCGTTATGACGGGCGGGCGGCGGGAGTCGCAGGACGCAGACCTGACGGGAGCGCTGGTGTGCGGCTGCGGCATGATACAATGAGTCATTGTGACTCATTGTAATGCCGGCGGCTGTGGGCCCTTGAGTGCGGCGGGGCCCGAGTGCAATGCAAATGCGCAGCTCTTTGCAAAAGAGAGATATTGGCAAGGAAAAGCTGTCTTGTACCATTGAATTTTTCTCCCAAACGAAGGACACTAGAATGAAAATTTTAAAGCCTCCTGTTAGTGCTATATCTTCACGGTATAGCCCTGAATTTTCCAATGCGTAGCTCTTTGCAAAAGAGAGATATTGGCAAGGAAAAGCTGTCTTGTACCTTTGCATTTTTCTCGCAAACGAAGGACACTAGAAAGAAAATTTTAAAGCCTCCTGTTAGGCCATCATCTACACGGCATAGCCCTGAATTTTCCAATGCGCAGCTCTTTGCAAAAGAGAGATATTGGCAAGGAAAAGCTGTCTTGTACCTTTGCATTTTTCAGGTAATTCGATGGGGGTAATTCCAAGTTGATCGCAGCAGGAATTTTGTTAGCAGTTGGGCAAAACCATGTGTACTGCAGGGGAGGCAGATATAACATGTGCAGAAAGAGTTAGATTTGGGTGAGTTATTTTGTTTCTGTGCAGGGTAAATACTGACTGCTTTATTTTTACACTGCAAATTAGATTGCAGATTGAACACACCACACCCAAATCTAACTCTCTCTGCACATGTTAAATCTGCCTTCCCTGCAGTGCACATAGGTGGTCATTCCGAGTTGTTCGCTCGGTAATTTTCTTCGCATCGCAGCGATTTTCAGCTTAATGCGCATGCGCAATGTTCGCACTGCGACTGCGCCAAGTAAATTTGCTATGCAGTTAGGAATATTACTCACGGTTTTTTCATCGTTCTGGTGATCGTAATGTGATTGACAGGAAGTGGGTGTTTCTGGGCGGAAACAGACCGTTTTAGGGGCGTGTGGGAAAAAATGCTACCGTTTCTGGGAAAAACGCGGTAATGGCTGGAGAAACGGAGGAGTGTCTGGGCGAACGCTGGGTGTGTTTGTGACGTCAAACCAGGAACGACAAGCACTGAACTGATCGCACTGGCAGAGTAAGTCTCGAGCTACTCAGAAACTGCACAGAGATGTCTTATCGCAATATTGCAAATCTTTCGTTCGCAATTTTAAGATGCTAAGATTCACTCCCAGTAGGCGGCGGCTTAGCGTGTGCAATGCTGCTAAAAGCAGCTTGCGAGCGAACAACTCGGAATGAGGGCCATGGGGGGTAATTCTGAGTTGATCGCAGCAGGATTTTTGTTAGCAGTTGGGCAAAACCATGTGCACTGCATTTACGAACAGATGATTTTTTATATAAATTTTAAAATGTTAGTAAATGTGTGTTTTTTTTTCAACCTGGAAGCCCAACATCGATTAAGATCGATCTTAAATAGACCCCTGGGTTTTAAGGATAACCATGGTTGAGTCCAATGGTTAATTCACATTGACCGAAGTTCTAATTAAGTCACCTGTGCTCAAGCATGATATCCTTAAAATCTGGATTGCAATGACAGCATTTGGGAACTATGCCTAAGGGTTTAATTTTTACATTTATCCACTGACAATAAATCTACCTACAATATCCCTGTAACTGTTATGATTACAGTATTTCACTAAATAATTTAATTTGCTGAACCTTCTGTAAAAAGAAATATTAAGATGCTGTAATTCCCAGATGCAGCAAATTTGTTAGCTAGTGGGCAAAACCATGTGCACTGCAGGGATGGGGGCAGATATAACATTTGCAGAGAGATTTAGGTGGGTTATATTGTTTGTGTGCAGGGTAAATACTGGCTGTTTTGTTTTTACACTGCAATTTAGATTTCAGTTTGAACACACCGCACCAAAATCTAACTCTCTCTGCACATATTATACACCCCCCCCCCCCTGCAGTGTACATGGTTTTAGCTAATACATTTGCTGCTGTGATCAGATCTGAGTTAAGCCCTATGTATTTGGCACTGGCAAAGGGTTAGAGGCCTTGCTGTAGAGCTCACACCTTTCTTATCATGCATTGTAATATTTCCTATGTCCTGATGATGTGCTCTCTGCTCCATCCAAGTAAACAGCAATGTAGCATGGCTATCAAAGAGCGTGAAGATTGCAGATTTCCTGTGATTAATGCTAAAGAATGCTATTATAGAGGCTGCTGCTTTAATTCAAGTGTCACTGGGGTTAAATGGTGTTTTTACCTTAAAAACACAGGTAGAGTATACAGTAGAGTGGGAGCATGTAGTGCTATTGATTACAGATTTGATGGAGCTTAAACATGGATAAGGTCCATAGCTATAAGAGTTTATCTTGTGTATCCTTTATTCTTAGTCATGGTCAGATAAGATTAGAAAATACCATTTAAGTGGAAATTTCCTGTTAGCTGTTTTAGCTAAATTGCACCAGTTAAAAAAAAAAAAAAAAAACTAAGCTGCTGTAATTCCTGGATGTTTCCTTACTGCATCAACAGGAAGTGACAAGAAACAATGTAATGTGGAACCGTACAGCAGAAGGGATTGCGGCTACCCCACAATAAGTGCAGCGGAATGTAAGAAGAGGAATTGTTGCTTTGACTGCAGCATTCCCGGGGTTAACTGGTGTTTCTTCAAGTCACAAGGTATGGAGCTGCTGTATAGTTACTCGCAAGTCAGTAGTTGTATGATGCTCACACCTGTTAAGCTGGATACACACAGAATGCCCTACACAGGGGGTGAAATGAGCGCCCCCCCACCCCCCGTACGCTCAGCACACATCACGCTGTGCTGAGCGGGGGGAGAGATGTGTGCTGAGCAGTTCGCTCAGCACACATCTCTCCCCAAAATCGGGCCGTGAATACGGACCTTTAAACTGGATCCACACTTAGATTATCTGTCCAATTTTTTTTTTCTAGTTGAAACAAAATTATGCTAATATGTGGCAGCAAATGACAATTGACCATTTGCTCACAAACACTGGAAAACATCCAAAAATGGTCATTTAGATAAATTGGTTAAATCCATTTCATTTAGCTAATTTATCCAAACTACCTTTATTGTATCTTTGTGGGTGAATGATGTGTGGGTCAGTGTTGAGGGTGGTGGAGGAGATGGGTAATAGGCACAGCAGGGTGTGGACAGTCAAATAGTGTGCTTAGAGGCTCAGAGTCATTGTATGAGACTCTGGCAACAGTGACTTGATGAGTCTGGTGTCCATAGGGTGGGACGCACTAACCTTTTTATGCTATTGAAATAGTTCTCCTCCTGACCGACGCAGTTCCTTGCTCCGAGGTTGGTGTATTGTCCTGTTGCAGCGCCTCTCCACTGTGGTCACAGTGAGCTGTGTGGTGTTGCTGGCGCATGCCAATCTCCCCCCAACCTCCCTCTGGCATTTCAGACCTACGGACGCATGATGGGATCTTGTATGATATGCGCGTGTGCTGTAGAGATGAAAGTGGCGGTGAGGAGGCAGATCGTGAAATGGGGAAACTTTGTGGACTGTTAGCGAAGGGGAGCACTGGGCAATCTGAGTTGCAAAGAGGGCAGCAGAAGAGGTTATTGCATGTGCACTGGTGACAGGTCCATCCTTGGTGGCTAGCCTCAGTGGTAAAGGGGTACATGAGCTAGTGTCCCTTGGTCAGCCATGTACCATGGCCACCTCCCTACCTCCTATATATTCTCCCTAATCTGTCACTTTGTTACGGTCTGCTGCTGGCACTGGTGTATCGTCCTGCAGATGCCATCTCCGCCCATTGCTGTGACTTCCCCCAGAGTTAGCCACACAGAGTGACAGATCTGGGAAAATATATAGGAGATCATTACTTTCACTTGCAGCCTACCTTATTTTTTGCAGCCTAGCATGCTCCTGACCCCTTCTCTCACTAATACTTATACAACATTCATGAACTCATCTTAAGGTTTCTTTATTATTCAGTCACACTGTATTGGATCCAAACCATTTCCTGTGGCATTGCAGTCAAACAATTGAGCTATTTACCCTTGCATAGAAAGGTATAATCTAAGCTAGAGAATTCTATTTGGAGCTCACCTTGTACTTTGTGAAGAAATAATCAGCATTGTGGCTGAGCAGATATATGGAGTGTGTGGCTGCACACTGCATTGATCTGCTGAGTTGCAATGCTAATAATATTTTTTTGCAAAGTACCAATAGCTTCATATAATGTTCACAATTTTTATGCAGGATCAAGTAGCTCAATGGATAGGGTGTTTGATTAGAATTCAACAGGTTATAGGTTTGAATCCTGGGTATGGTAGTTTGAGGTGTTATTTAATAAAGTGTGTTTATATATTAGTCACACATGGCTTACTTGTACAAATGGCATGTCACCAGTTAGTGCTGACTGCTGATATGCCATTTGCACAAGCAAGCCATGTGTGACTGTATATGCATTTAAGGAGGGCCCCCCGGCAATACCACAAACCATTGAGTGTCAAGTATACTAGATATATCTTCATATCTCATGTGCTTTCTCTGAGACCAATCTTGTTATGCCCCTTCCCCACGAGGCATGCGCCTTTTGTCCATATTGCAAAAATAGTGGGGGGGGGCATATAATTCTTTGTCACAGGGCACTAAAAAGTCTAGTTATGGCTCTGGTATGCATTATGTAATCTGGCAGACCATCTCTCCAACACTGGCTGATTGGAATAGAAATCCGGTTATCTATGTGAGCAAATGACCATCAACGATTTACTCTCAAACACTAGAAAATGGACAAAAATGGTCCCCTAAACAAATTGGTTAAATTTTGGGTTTAACCAATTTGTGTAATGACCATTTTTGACCATTTTTCTAGCGTTTGGGAGCAAATGGTTAATCGACATTTGCTCCTATACATTACCAGATTTTTATTCCATCCATCCAGACTGGATAGATAGCCTGACAGATAATTGTGTAGTGTACGCCCAGGATAACTGTCAGTTATGCTTTCTTTTATGATGGCACACAAATGGGTGGGCAGATCCAGGGCAAGCACTGCCCACTCATGCATAGTTGTCAACTGATGTGAAGTTCCAGGGGGCAATCTCAGTTATAAATAAAAGTATCTGGAAATTGTCCCTAGTTTAATAAAAAAAAAAAAAAAAATTGATCAACTCCATTTATTTAGTATGATATCCCAGGTGATAGGATGCCGGCAGTCAGAATAACATGCTTTATTAAATAACACATCTCAAAGTACAATACCCAGGTTTCAAACCTATAACCTGTTGAATTCTAATCAAACACCCTACCCATTGAGCTATTTGATCCTGCATAAAAATTGTGAACATTATATGAAGCTATTGGTACTTTGAAAAAAAAAAGTACCAGCATTGCAACGCAGCAGATCCATGCAGTTTGCAGCCACACACTACATGTATCTGCTCAGCCACAATGCTGATTATTTCTTCACAAAGTACAAGGTGAGCTCCAAATAGAATTCTCTATCTTAGAATTATACCTTTCTATGCCAAACCTAGAAGTCGGGCCCCCCACCCTGGGATCCCCCAGAGGGAGGCCCGCCCCGTCATGCGGCAGGCTTGTCCGTTTTGGAAGCAGGCTGACGGGCAGCCCAGGCTTGCTTCAGTCTGGGCTTGGCAGGTCTGGAAGCATGAGCTTGCTTTGGGTATGCCTGACCATGGGTACGCTTTACCTGGAGGATGAAAGGGCCAAGGAAAAGTACTTTTAGCCTTCTGCGTGGTAGGAGTCATACTAGGTAGGCAAGTTGTTTTAGCAGTAGCCAGATCAGCTACAATCTTATTGAGGTCTTCTCCAAAGAGAGTGTCTCCCTTGAAAGGAAGCACCTCCAGGGTTTTCTTGGAATCCATATCCACCGACCAGGATCTCAACCAGCTGTATAAAGTATTACCTTGGAACTGGCTCTCCACTCCCCATTATCTGGTTATCATGACTTCCTCCGCCAGTTTCCAGACTCGCTTGCTGAAGCTCGGCCACTTCTTCCTAGCAGCAGGCTCCTGGATCACTGGGCAGCAGAGGTGCTTGGGAGCCGGATGGGGGAGGAGCAATAAGGCATGCAGCCTTTGGCACCCACACCCCCCCACACACACCCACACCCACCCACACACACACACACACACACACACACCAAAAAAGAACATATCCCAGTTTAACATAACGCTATGTGGTGCAAGGTATGGAGCTGGTCTCTAGTATCAGACCTCTGACATTTGCCTTTTCACCCATATTGCATACTTTTTCTTGCAGGTTGTGTCTTAATTCAAGAAGTGTTCTAAGTACTTCAGCTTAGTATCTTTACTGACCCCTCTTTACCCCACACTACATAACTGACCCCTCTATACCCTACACTACATCACTGACCTTTCTATAACCATCACTGCATTACTGACCACTCTTTACAGTACACTGACCTCTATATACCTGCTAGTACATCCCTGATGCCTATATTCCCTACGCTACATCCCTGACACCTCTATTCCCTACGCCACATCCCTGATGCCTCTATTCCCTACGCCACATCCCTGACGCCTCTATTCCCTACGCCACATCCCTGACGCCTCTATTCCCTACGCCACATCCCTGACGCCTCTATTTCCTACGCCACATCCCTGACGCCTCTATTTCCTACGCCACATCCATGACGCCTCTATTCCCTACGCCACATCCCTGACGCCTCTATTCCCTACGCCACATCCCTGACGCCTCTATTCCCTACGCTACATCCCTGACGCCTCTATTCCCTACGCTACATCCCCGACGCCTCTATTCCCTACGCTACATCCCTGACGCCTCTATACAGTACAATGCATTACTGATCCCTCTAGACCATACATCCTCATTACATCAGAGAGTTAGTGAAACACTGGAAAAAATAAGGGTATAAGTGGACTACAGCAACTGATGCTCTAAACAAAGGAGAGAGAGAGAGAGAGAGTAAAGCACAAGGGAAAGTGGGCAATTGGAACACCATAGAGAGAGGAGAGATAGAAATGCCTGAAAAAGTAAAGGGGGTTGGGTATGGCATCCGGCGCTCGGGATTCCAGAGGTCACATGATCCCCAATCCTAATACTAACCCTCTGGGGGGGTGGCGGATAGGGCTAACCCTCAGGGGGTGGCAGCTAGGGCTACCCCCCCCCCCCTCCTAGTGCCTTCCCTTACACCACCTCCCCTGGTCCGACTCCTAACCCTCCCTCCAATACTCACCTTCGGGATGTTGGCTGTCTGTGTGCCGGCACCAGTCTCCCAAGTGGTGTCAGGATTCCAACATCGGTCAAATGACCGCCGGTATACTGTCTGCCAGGATGGTAAATGTATCCTGAGGACAGGTAGTGAGTGTGGAGGGATAGGTGGTTCAGTAAAATGTAACGGCTCAAACTGCGATCATTCACTGATAAATTGATTTATAGCTCTCCCTTTTTAACCATTGCAATTATAAAAGCAATGTTTTTTAAACTTTTAAATAAAGCTTGTTAGCATCCCCAGCACACTGTATATGCTGGGAGATGTAGTTATCTATATGAAAACATTTAATTACTGTATGAACTCTAATCCCCCAACTGAAACCTGGATGGTGCTCCTGGCAAGTGACATCCTGGCCAAGGGGTAGATACGCCCCTGAGGGTCAGGGCCAGCAACAGAAATCTTGGGCCCCAGTACACTGATATCTCTGGGGCCCCCTTAAGCCCCCCTTAACTTGGCAGAGGGATCTTTTAAAAAAAAATGGAGCCTTTGACTCGGACCGTCAGTGAGGCCGGCAGGTGGTTTTCATACTGGGCTATCCAGCTCTTCGGTGGCGGTGGCAGGGACATTCAGAAAAGGGCCAGCACAGCAACATGCATAATAATGGCAATACAGTATGGACCACAGGGACTGGACAAAGTGATGGGGTAAAAGGAGGGGGGAGGGTTTAGTTGGCCTGTTGACACTGCAGCATACTTACGACTGCAAGGGATATAGGACTCTTGAGTTCACGGGCCAATTTCATGGCAGTCTCGGATAGGAGGGCATTGTGGATTCACCAAGGGAATGCTGATGCTGACTCCAAGAAGAAAGGGAGTCTCTTCCCTATGAAGGTGAAGCCTTGTTTGGCGACGGCCTAGTTAATTTGATCTCGGCAGCTCCCGCAGGTAAGTCAACCTTCTTGCCCTATGTTCCCTCTCAACGGATGAAGACGCATCATTATCTACCGCAGTCATTTTGGCCCAATAGATATGCAAGAAGTTAAGATTCCCCTTTCTTTGCAGGTAGAGGAAGGAGAAGGAAGAGGTCTGTAGCCTCTTCAAGATCGCAGGAGCAGAGATTGTCCTCTGCTTCTGCCAAATCCACTGCATGAGGCTGGGGCTTTCTTGCAGGAGCCAACACCAGTGGGGGCACGTCTAAAACTCTTCAGTCAGTTCTGGATTCATTCGGACCTGGACTCGTGGGTTTTACAAATAGTGTCCCAAGGGTACAAACTGGGGTTTCAAGACGTTCCCCCTCACCGATTGTTCAAATTGGCCTTAGTCAGCAGGGAGAAGGTTTTTATTCAAGCCTCTTCGTGGTCCCGAAGCCGGACGGCTCAGTCAGACCAATCTAAAATCTGAAATCCCTCAATTTCTTCCTAAAGAAATTCAATTTCAAGATGGAATCTCTCAGGGTAGTGATCTCCAGTCCGGAGGAAAGAGATTTCATGGTTTTGGTAGACATAAAGGATGCCTACTTACATGTTCCCATTTAGCCACTGCATCAAGCTACCTAAGGTTTGCAATTCAGGATTGTCATTACCAATTTCAGACATTGCCGTTTGGTCTGTCCACGGCTCCGAGGATTTTCACCAGGGTGATGGCGGAAATGATGGTTCTCCTTCGCAAGCAAGGAGTCACAATTATCCCGTACTTGGATGATCTCCTGATAAAGGCGAGATCCAGGGACCAGTTGGTGCAAAACATTGCAGTCTCCCTGACAGTTCTTCAACAACATGGTTGGCTCCTACACTTGCCAAAATCGCAGTTGGTCCCAATGACGCGGTAGTTGTTTTTGGGAGTCATACTAGACACAGAAGAGGTTTTCTTCCAGGGGAAAGGCTATGGAGATCCAGAGTCTGGTCAAACAAATTCTGAAACCAGCAAGAGTGTTAATCCATCAATGCATTTGGTTGCTGGGGAAGATGGTTGTGGCCTACGAGCCCATTCAGTTTGGCAGGTTCCATGCCAGAGTGTTCCAGTGGGACCTGTAGGACAAGTGGTCCGGATACCACCTACACATGCACCGGAGGATAATCCTGTCTTCCAAGACCAGAATCTCACTCCATTGGTGGCTGCACAGTTCTCACCTCCTAGAGGGGCGATGGTTCGGGATCCAGCACTGGATCCTAGGGACCACAGATGCAACCCTCCGAGGCTGGGGAGCAGTCACACAGGGGGAAAACGTCCAAGGAAGATGGTCAAGTGAGGAAAGTTGTCTCCACATAAATGTTCTGGAGTTAAGGGCCATTTAATAACTGCAGACACAGTACACACTGGGACGGGTGCCCAGCATCCTCTACAGACTAAGAGAAAAGGATTTACCGGTAGGTATTAAAATCCTAGTTTCTCTAACGTCCTAGAGGATGCTGGGGACTCCGTAAGGACCATGGGGATAGACGGGCTCCGCAGAGTTCATAATCTTCACTGAGGTAACGCACAGCACTGCAGCTGTGCGCCATTGCTCCCATACACCTCACATACTCCGGTCACTGTAAGGGTGCAGGGCGCAGGGGGGGCACCCTGGGCAGCAATATAAACCTCTTTTTGGCAAAAATATAACATATAAACAGCTGGGCACTATATATATGTATGAGCCCCCGCCAATTTTACAGTTTAAGCGGGACAGAAGCCCGCCGCCGAGGGGGCGGGGCTTCTCCCTCAGCACTCACCAGCGCCATTTTTTCTCCACAGCACCGCTGAGAGGAAGCTCCCCGGACTCTCCCCTGCTTATACCACGGTAGAGAAGATGGTTGAAAAGAGGGGGGGGGGGGGGCACAAAATTCGGCGTAAATTACATACAGCAGCGCTACTGGACAAACATTAAGTTACTGTGTTATTCCTGGGTTATATAGCGCTGGGGTGTGTGCTGGCATACTCTCTCTCTGTCTCTCCAAAGGGCCTTGTGGGGAAACTGTCTTCAGAAAAAGCATTCCCTGTGTGTGTGGTGTGTCGGTACACGTGTGTCGACATGTCTGAGGAAGAAGGCTATATTAGAGAGGAGCGGGAGCAAATGAATGTGGTGTCCTCGCTGACACCTGATTGGATGGATATGTGGAATGCTTTAAATGCTAGTGTAAACTCATTGTACAAAAGATTAGTCAAGGCTGAAGCTTTGGGACAGTCAGGGTCTCAACCCATGCCTGATCCTATGTTGCAGGGACTGTCAGGGTATCATAAGCGCCCACTATCCCAGATTGTTGACACAGATACCGACATGGATTCTGACTCCAGTGTCGATTACGATGATGCAAAGTTACAGCCAAAATTGTCAAAATCCATTCGATATATGATTATGGCAATAAAATAAGAATTTACTTACCGATAATTCTATTTCTCGTAGTCCGTAGTGGATGCTGGGGACTCCGTCAGGACCATGGGGAATAGCGGCTCCGCAGGAGACAGGGCACAAAAGTAAAAGCTTTAGGATCAGGTGGTGTGCACTGGCTCCTCCCCCTATGACCCTCCTCCAAGCCTCAGTTAGGATACTGTGCCCGGACGAGCGTACACAATAAGGAAGGATTTTGAATCCCGGGTAAGACTCATACCAGCCACACCAATCACACTGTACAACCTGTGATCTGAACCCAGGTAACAGCATGATAACAGCGGAGCCTCTGAAAAGATGGCTCACAACAATAATAACCCGATTTTTGTAACAATAACTATGTACAAGTATTGCGGACAATCCGCACTTGGGATGGGCGCCCAGCATCCACTACGGACTACGAGAAATAGAATTATCGGTAAGTAAATTCTTATTTTCTCTAACGTCCTAAGTGGATGCTGGGGACTCCGTCAGGACCATGGGGATTATACCAAAGCTCCCAAACGGGCGGGAGAGTGCGGATGACTCTGCAGCACCGAATGAGAGAACTCCAGGTCCTCCTCAGTCAGGGTGTGCCCCTGACCAAGTATCAGCTCGGCAAAGTTGTAAAGCCGAGAGCCCTCGGGCAGCCGCCCAAGATGAGCCCACCTTCCTTGTGAAATGGGCATTTACATATTTTGGCTGTGGCAGGCCTGCCACAGAATGTGCAAGCTGAATTGTACTACATATCCAACTAGCAATCGTCTGCTTAGAAGCAAGAGCACCCAGTTTGTTGGGTGCATACAGGATAACAGCAAGTCAGTTTTCCTGACTCCAGCCGTCCTGGAAACCGATATTTTCAGGGCCCTGACAACATCTAGCAACTTGGAGTCCTCCAAGTCCCTAGTAGCCGCAGGTACCACAATAAGCTGGTTCAGGTGAAACGCTGACACCACCTTAGGGAGAAACTGGGGACGAGTCCGCAGCTCTGCCCTGTCCGAATGGACAATCAGATATGGGCTTTTGTGAGACAAAGCCGCCAATTCCGACACTCGCCTGGCCGAGGCCAGGGCCAACATCATGGTCACTTTCCATGTGAGATATTTCAAATCCACAGATTTGAGCGGTTTAAACCAATGTGATTTTAGGAATCCCAGAACTACGTTGAGATCCCACAGTGCCACTGGAGACACAAAAGGGGGTTGTATATGCAGTACTCCCTTGACAAACTTCTGGACTTCAGGAACTGAAGCCAATTCTTCTGGAAGAAAATCGACAGGGCCGAAATTTGAACCTTAATGGACCCCAATCTGAGGCCCATAGACACTCCTGTTTGCAGGAAATGCAGGAATCGACCGAGTTGAAATTTCTTCGTGGAGCCTTCCTGGCCTCACACCACGCAACATATTTTCGCCACATGTGGTGATAATGTTGTGCGGTCACGTCCTTCCTGGCTTTGACCAGGGTAGGAATGACCTCTTCCGGAATGCCTTTTTCCCTTAGGATCCGGCGTTCAACCGCCATGCCGTCAAACGCAGCCGCGGTAAGTCTTGGAACAGACATGGTACTTGCTGAAACAAGTCCCTTCTTAGCGGCAGAGGCCATGAGTCCTCTGTGAGCATCTCTTGAAGTTCCGGGTACCAAGTCCTTCTTGGCCAATCCGGAGCCACGAGTATAGTTCTTACTCCTCTACGTCTTATAATTCTCAATACCTTGGGTATGAGAAGCAGAGGAGGTAAGACATACACCGACTGGTACACCCACGGTGTTACCAGAACGTCCACAGCTATTGCCTGAGGGTCTTTTGACCTGGCGCAATACTTGTCCAGTTTTTTGTTCAGGCGGGACGCCATCATGTCCACCTTTGGTCTTTCCCAACGGTTCACAATCATGTGGAAGACTTCCCGATGAAGTCCCCACTCTCCCGGGTGGAGGTTGTGCTGAGGAATTCTGCTTCCCAGTTGTCCACTCCCGGAATGAACACTGCTGACAGTGCTATCACATGATTTTCCGCCCAGCGAAAAATCCTTGCAGTTTCTGCCATTGCCCTCCTGCTTCTTGTGCCGCCCTGTCTGTTTACGTGGGCGACTGCCGTGTTGTTGTCCCACTGGATCAATACCGGCTGACCTTGAAGCAGAGGTCTTGCTAAGCTTAGAGCATTGTAAATTGCCCTTAGCTCCAGTATATTTATGTGGAGAAAAGTCTCCAGACTTGATCACACTCCCTGGAAATTTTTTCCTTGTGTGACTGCTCCCCAGCCTCTCAGGCTGGCCTCCGTGGTCACCAGCATCCAATCCGGAATGCCGAATCTGCGGCCCTCTAGAAGATGAGCACTCTGTAACCACCACAGGAGAGACACCCTTGTCCTTGGAGATAGGGTTATCCGCTGATGCATCTGAAGATGCGATCCGGACCATTTGTCCAGCAGATCCCACTGAAAAGTTCTTGCGTGGAATCTGCCGAATGGAATCGCTTCGTAATAAGCCACCATTTTTCCCAGGACTCTTGTGCAATGATGCACTGACACTTTTCCTGGTTTTAGGAGGTTCCTGACTAGCTCGGATAAATCCCTGGCTTTCTCCTCTGGGAGAAACACCTTTTTCTGGACTGTGTCCAGAACCATCCCTAGGAACAGCAGACGTGTCGTCGGAAACGGCTGCGATTTTGGATATTTAAAATCCACCCGTGCTGTCGTAGAACTACTTGAGATAGTGCTACTCCGACTTCCAACTGTTCTCTGGACCCTGCCCTTATCAGGAGATCGTCCAAGTAAGGGATAATTAAGACGCCTTTTCTTTGAAGAAGAATCATCATTTCGGCCATTACTTTGGTAAAGACCCGGGGTGCCGTGGACAATCCAAACGGCAGCGTCTGAAACTGATAGTGACAGTTCCGTACCACGAACCTGAGGTGCCCTTGGTGAGAAGGGCAATTTGGGACATGGAGGTAAGCAACCTTGATGTCCAGGGACACCCTATTGGTTCGCTATCACTGCTCTGAGTGACTCCATCTTGATTTGAACCTTTGTATGTAAGTGTTCAAAGATTATCCATTTAGAATAGGTCTCACCGAGCCGTCCGGCTTCAGTACCACAATATAGTGTGGAATAATACCCCTTTCCTTGTTGTAGGAGGGGTACTTTGATTATCACCTGCTGGGAATACAGCTTGTGAATTGTTTCCAATACTGCCTCCCTGTCGGAGGAAGACGTTGGTAAAACAGACATCAGGAGCCTGCGAGGGGGAGACGTCTCGAATTTCCAATCTGTACCCCTGGGATACTACTTGTAGGATCCAGGGGTCCACTTGCGAGTGAGCCCACTACGCGCTGAAACTCTTGAGACGACCCCCCACCGCACCTGAGTTCGCTTGTACGGCCCCCGCTTCATGCTGAGGACTTAGTAGAAGCGGTGGAGGGCTCTGTTCCTGGGAATGGGCTGCCTGCTGCAGTCTTCTTCCCTTTCCTCTATCCCTGGGCAGATATGACTGGCCTTTTGCCCGCTTGCCCTTATGGGGACGAAAGGACTGAGGCTGAAAAGACGGTGTCTTTTTCTGCTGAGATGTGACTTGGGGTAAAAAAGGTGGATTTTCCAGCTGTTGCCGTGACCACCAGGTCCGATGGACCGACCCCAAATAACTCCTCCCCTTTATACGGCAATACTTCCATGTGCCGTTTGGAATCTGCATCACCTGACCACTGTCGTGTCCATAAACATCTTCTGGCAGATATGGACATCGCACTTACTCTTAATGCCAGAGTGCAAATATCCCTCTGTGCATCTCGCATATATAGAAATGCATCCTTTAAATGCTCTATAGTCAATAAAATACTGTCCCTGTCAAGGGTATCAATATTTTCAGTCAGGGAATCCGACCAAGCCACCCCAGCGCTGCACATCCAGGTTGAGGCGATCGCTGGTCGCAGTATAACACCAGTATGTGTGTATATACCTTTTTAGGATATTTTCCAGCCTCTCAGCTGGCTCCTTGAGGGCGGCCCTATCTGGAGATGGTACCGCCACTTGTTTTGATAAGCGTGTGAGCGCCTTATCCACCCTAAAGGGTGTTTCTGGCGGGAAAAGGTATACCGCCAATTCACACACTTCATTTAATTTATCTGATTCAGGAAAAACTACAGGTAGTTTTTTCACACCCCACATAATACCCTTCTTTGTGGTACTTGTAGTATCAGAAATATGTAACACCTCCTTCATTGCCCTTAACATGTAACGTGTGGCCCTAAAGGAAAATACGTTTGTTTCTTCACCGTCGACACTGGAGTCAGTGTCCGTGTCGACCGACTGAGGTAAATGAGCGTTTTACAGCCCCTGACGGTGTTTGAGACGCCTGGACAGGTACTAATTTGTTTGCCGGCCGTCTCATGTCGTCAACCGACCTTGCAGCGTGTTGACATTATCACGTAATTCCTTAATTAAGCCATCCATTCCGGTGTCGACTCCCTAGAGAGTGACATCACCATTTCAGGCAATTGCTCCGCCTCCTCACCAACATCGTCCTCATACATGTCGACACACACGTACCGACACACAGCACACACACAGGGAATGCTCTGATAGAGGACAGGACCCCACTAGCCCTTTGGGGAGACAGAGGGAGAGTTTGCCAGCACACACCAAAAACACTATAATTATACAGGGACAACCTTTATATAAGTGTTTTTCCCTTATAGCATTTTAATATATATATACATATCGCCAAATAAGTGCCCCCCCTCTCTGTTTTAACCCTGTTTCTGTAGTGCAGTGCAGGGGAGAGCCTGGGAGCCTTCCCACCAGCAGTTCTGTGAGGGAAAATGGCGCGGTGTGCTGAGGAGAATAGGCCCCGCCCCCTTTTCGGCGTGCTTCTTCTCCCGTTTTTCTGAGACCTGGCAGGGGTTAAATACATCCATATAGCCCCCAGGGGCTATATGTGATGTATTTTTAGCCAGAATAAGGTACTATCATTGCTGCCCAGGGCGCCCCCCCCCAGCGCCCTGCACCCTCAGTGACCGCTGCTATGAAGTGTGCTGACAACAATGGCGCACAGCTGCAGTGCTGTGCGCTACCTTATGAAGACTGAAGAGTCTTCTGCCGCCGGTTTCTGGACCTCTTCACTTTTCGGCATCTGCAAGGGGGTCGGCGGCGCGGCTCCGGGACGAACCCCAGGGTGAGACCTGTGTTCCGACTCCCTCTGGAGCTAATGGTGTCCAGTAGCCTAAGAAGCCAATCCATCCTGCACGCAGGTGAGTTCACTTCTCTCCCCTAAGTCCCTCGTAGCAGTGAGCCTGTTGCCAGCAGGACTCACTGAAAATAAAAAACCTAACAAAACTTTTACTCTAAGCAGCTCTTTAGGAGAGCCACCTAGATTGCACCCTTCTCGGCCGGGCACAAAATCTTAACTGAGGCTTGGAGGAGGGTCATAGGGGGAGGAGCCAGTGCACACCACCTGATCCTAAAGCTTTTACTTTTGTGCCCTGTCTCCTGCGGAGCCGCTATTCCCCATGGTCCTGACGGAGTCCCCAGCATCCACTTAGGACGTTAGAGAAAAGATGTTTTGCACATCACAGAGGAACCCCCTGTCCCTGACAAGAGGGTACATATGTACAAGGGAAAGAAGCCTGAGGTAACCTTTGAGGGGGTCACACGAGCTGAACGAGTTATGTGAAAAAGCTTGGGAATCTCCAGATAAAAGACTGCAGATTTCCAAAAGGATTCTTATGGCGTATCCTTTTCCATCAACGGATAGGTTACGATGGAAATCCTCCCCTAGGATGGACAAAGCATTAACACGCACAGCTACAGTTGGAAAATCAAATTTTTACCTTATGTTCCCTCACAGCATAAGAAAGCTCCGCATTATCAAATGCAGTCCTTTCGGTCACAAAGAAACAAGAAAGTGCGAGGTGCGTCCTTTCTTGCCAGAGGTAGGGGCAGAGGAATAAAGCTGCACAACACAGCTAGTTCCCAGGAACAGAAGTCCTCCCCGGCCTCTACAAAATCTACCTCATGACGCTGGGGCTCCACTGGCAGAGTCAGGCCCATGTGATGTCATGCAGCTGCTCTGACCACACCTCCTGTTTCTCCGTTGCCGACCCCATTTTGAAACCGTGCCCCCGCACCGCTCCATCTCCGACTTGGAAATGGAGTGTTGTTGACCCCCCTCCCCCCCCCCCTTCACCGATTCACCGGGGTGCCGCAGAAAATGCAGGCGGATGCGTATGCTCTTAGCAGTTTTTGCAGTTGGATTGCGATCCAACCTGAATCAGGCCCCATTACCTATCACAATGCACTGCGGGTAGTACAAAATGGGGTTAATACAGGAGAAAAACCCCCAGAGCTGTGCTCCTTAACTGTCCCTGGTGGCTAGTGGAGCGGCTGCCCAGTAATCAGTGTCCACGCCAGTGCGCACACGGCCCGCCCCCATCAGCGGCCTCGTGATCCCGGAGGGTGGTGTGTGTGTGACTGACCTTAGGAAGAAACCGGAGCCTCCGCTGCAGTGACCCAGCAACCGGGGCACGGGAGTATACTGCGCCACTGGGAGTGATGGAGCTGCAGTAAAGAAGTCTATTAGACCAAGCCTGCTGCAGCCCTTGTAGATTCTTATAAAAAAAGTTCTTCTTTTCTTGCCAAAATTAATAGCTAAGAATAGGCTGCCTGAGGCAGCCCCCTGTTAAGTGGCCTGTTACTGAAGGCACCAACTACAAACTGAGCTCCCTGTTCATGGAAGCGAGGTTATAGAGGAGGGGGCGCTGAGCATCTTGGGAACAGTCAAAAGCTTTGAGCCTGTTGGTGCCTCAGATCAAGATCCTACTCTACACCCCAATGTGAATCCTTGTGGAGTCCAGTGTACCCCACAGAAGAAATTAATGTGTCACACCCATTGGCAGTAACATTAGAATAGCTGCTGATGGGCACAATTGAGAAAGGAAGGGGGGAAAACATTTGAATCCAGCACATATATGTAATTTGAATATGTAATTTGTACCTTCCTACTTTAAAATGTAATGGATGAACCTCACCCTGTGAGAACTATCTTCATGATCAAGAGATCTCATATGCAAGATAAGTATGTGTTGGGATAGGGCTGTGGAGGGCGGCTGCTCGGGCACACCCCTGTCAAGTTAAGGAGATTCAACTGAGGCAGCACAAGGGAACTCTCATCTGGGGACAACAACTGCAGGGAGAACACATTTTCAGACGAATGTGGGAGGGCAGAAGGCTGCCTAATACTGAAGCACCCCCAAACAACAAACCAAATGCAACAACTAGTGCAAGCATTCCTGGGGGAAGGCCTGCAGCAGATGGATTTGCATATGGTGATGTCATCCAAGCAGTGGGCATAGTTGGCTGCAACCCTCATCTGCATATGAAAAGAGAAAAGGGTCACGCAGGGCATGGCGGCCTTTGTGGGGTTGCGCTTGGATGACACCTAAATCGCTTTATACACCCCCACCCCCCATCAGTGTGGGCTCATGTTGGCCATGCCCCAGCCCCTGAAGCATTCAAGCTGATTTCTTGCAGCAGCTGGACCCAGTAACAGCTCCAGAGTTGCTCTACAAGACAAGTAAAAGGGTGTGAGCCCTGCAGCACCAATTGTAGTTTGCATACACACATATATAGGACAGCATCTCTTATATGCCCCAGGGTCAATAAAATAGTATCCTTATCTATGGTATCCATCCCCTCAGATAAGGTAACCGTCCATGCCGCTACAGCACTACACACCCAGGCCGACGCAATTGCCGGTCTGAGTAAGGTACCTGAATGTGTATAAATGGACTTCAGGGTAATCTCCTGTTTGCGGTCAGCAGACTCTTTGAGGGTAGCCGTATACTGGGACGGGAGGGCTACCTTCTTGGATAAGCGTGTTAATGCTTTGTCTACCCTAGGGGAGGATTCCCATCGTAACCTATCCATTGATGGGAAAGGATACGCCATAAGAATCCTTTTGGAAATCTGCAGTCTTTTATCTGGAGATTCCCAAGCTTTTTCACATAACTCGTTCAGCTCGTGTGACCCCCTCAAAGGTTACCTCAGGCTTTTTTCCCTTGTACATATGTACCCTCTTGTCAGGGACAGGGGGTTCCTCTCTGATGTGCAAAACATCTTTTATTGCCATAATCATATATCGAATGGATTTTGCCAATTTTGGCTGTAACTTTGCATCATCGTAATCGACACTGGAGTCAGAATCCATGTCGGTATCTGTGTCAACAATCTGGGATAGTGGGCGCTTATGAGACCCTGACAGTCCCTGCAACATAGGATCAGGCATGGGTTGAGACCCTGACTGTCCCAAAGCTTCAGCCTTGTCTAATCTTTTGTGCAATGAGTTTACACTAGCATTTAAAACATTCCACATATCCATCCAATCAGCTGTCGGTGGAGACACCACATTCATTTGCTCCTGCTCCTCTCTAATATAGCCTTCTTCCTCAGACATGTCGACACACGTGTACCGACACACCACAAACACAGGGAATGCTTTTTCTGAAGACCGTTTCCCCACAAGGCCCTTTGGAGAGACAGAGAGAGAGTATGCCAGCACACACCCCAGCGCTATATAACCCAGGAATACACAGTAACTTAATGTTTGCCTAGTACTGCTGTATGTAATTTGCGCCGAATTATGTGCCCCCCCCCCTCTTTTCAACTCTCTTGTCTACTATGGTATAAGCAGGGGAGAGTCCGGGGAGCTTCCTCTCAGCGGTGCTGTGAAGAAAAAATGGCGCTGGTGAGTGCTGAGGGAGAAGCCCCGCACCCTCGGCGGCGGGCTTCTGTCCCGCTTAAACTGTAAAATTGGTGGGGGCTCATACATATATACAGTGCCCAGCTGTATATGTGTTATAGTTTTGCCAAAAAGAGGTTTATATTGCTGCCCAGGTGCCCCCCCCCCCCTGCGCCCTGCACCCTTACAGTGACTGGAGTGTGTGAGGTGTATGGGAGCAATGGCGCACAGCTGCAGTGCTGTGCGTTACTTCAGTGAAGATCATGAAGTCTTCTGCCACCTCTGAAGTCTTCTTTTCTTCTCATACTCACCCGGCTTCTATCTTCCGGCTCTGCAAGGGGGACGGAGGCGCGGCTCTGGGACGGACGGCGATGGAGAGATCCTGCGTACCAATCCCTCTGGAGCTAATGGTGTCCATAAGCCTAAGAAGCAGGACCTTGCAACTCGGAGAGTAGGGCTGCTTCTCTCCCCTCAGTCCCTCGATGAGGGAGTCTGTTGCCAGCAGTGCTCCCTGAAAATTAAAAACCTTACAAAATACTTTCTGTCAGAAAGCTCAGGAGAGCTCCTGAAAAGCACCCAGTCTCCACTGGGCACAGTATCAAACTGAGGTCTGGAGGAGGGGCATAGAGGGAGGAGCCAGTGTACACCCAGAACTAAAGTCTTTCTTAAAGTACCCATGTCTCCTGCGGAGCCTGTCTATCCCCATGGTCCTTACGGAGTCCCCAGCATCCTCTAGGACGTTAGAGAAAATAGGATTTTAATACCTACCGGTAAATCCTTTTCTCTTAGTCCGTAGAGGATGCTGGGCACCCGTCCCAGTGCGTACTGTGTCTGCAGTTATTAAATGGCCCTTAACTCCAGAATATTTATGTGGAGATAACTTTCCTGACTTGACCATCTTCCTTGGATGTTTTCCCCCTGTGTGACTGCTCCCCAGCCTCGGAGGGTTGCATCCGTGGTCCCTAGGATCCAGTCCTGGATCCCGAACCATCGCCCCTCTAGGAGGTGAGAACTGTGCAGCCACCAATGGAGTGAGATTCTGGTCTTGGAAGACAGGATTATCCTCCGGTGCATGTGTAGGTGGGATCCGGACCACTTGTCCAACAGGTCCCACTGGAACACTCTGGCATGGAACCTGCCAAACTGAATGGCCTCGTAGGCCGCAACCATCTTCCCCAGCAACAGAATGCATTGATGGATTAACACTCTTGCTGGTTTTAGAATTTGTTTGACCAGACTCTGGATCTCCATAGCCTTTCCACTGGAAGAAAGCCTCTTCTGTGTCCAGTATGACTCCCAAAAACAACAACTGCGTCATTGGGACCAACTGCGATTTTGGCAAGTTTAGGAGCCAACCATGTTGTTGAAGAACTGTCAGGGAGAGTAGATGTTTTGCACCAACTGGTCCCTGGATCTCGCCTTTATCAGGAGATCATCCAAGTACTGGATAATTGTGACTCCTTGCTTGCGAAGGAGAACCATCATTTCCGCCATCACCCTGGTGAAAATCCTCGGAGCCGTGGACAGACCAAACGGCAACGTCTGAAATTGGTAATGACAATCCTGAATAGCAAACCTCAGGTAGCTTTATGCAGTGGCTAAACGGGAACATGTAATTAGGCATCCTTATGTCTACCAAAACCATGAAATCTCCTTCCTCCGGACTGGAGATCCCTACCCTGAGAGATTCCATCTTGAAATTGAATTTCTTTAGGTAGAAATTGAGGGATTTCAGATTTAAGATTGGTCTGACTGAGCCGTCCGGCATCGGGACCACGAAGAGGCTTGAATAAAAACCTTCTCCCTGCTGACTAAGGCCGATTTGAACAATCGGTGAGGGGGAACGTCTTGAAACCCCAGTTTGTACCCTTGTGACACTATTTGTAAAACCCACGAGTCCAGGTCTAAATTAATCCAGAACTGACTGAAGTGTTTTAGACGTGCCCCCACTGGTGCGGGCTCCTGCAAGAAAGCCCTAGCGTCATGCAGTGGATTTGGCAGAAGCAGAGGACGATCTCTGCTCCTGCGATCTTGAAGAGGCTACAGACCTCTTCCCTCTTTTCCTTCCTCTACCTGCAAAGAAAGGGGAATCTTAACTTCTTGCATATCTATTGGGCCAAAATGACTGCGTTAGACAATGATGCGTCTTCATCCGTTGAGAGGGAACATAGGGCAAGAAGGTTGACTTACCTGCGGGAGCTGCCGAGATCAAATTAACTAGGCCGTCACCAAACAAGGCTTCACCTTCATAGGGAAGAGACTCCCTTTCTTCTTGGAGTCAGCATCAGCATTCCCTTGGTGAATGCACAATGCCCTCCTATCCGAGACTGCCATGAAATTGGCCCGTGAACTCAAGAGTCCTATATCCCTTGCAGTCGTAAGTATGCTGCAGTGTCCTTGATATGATCCAACGTAAGGAGTAATCCCATCTCTCCAAGATATCTATATCGGATGACGAGGTATTCGACCAATTCTTGAATACTACTACTCACCCATGCGCATGTAATGGCAGGTCTAAGTAATGTACCCGTGGTTACATAACTAGAAATAATGTAGCTTCCTGCATACGATCCGCTGGATTTGTGACAGGGCCCCGTGCAGAAGAGGGGGTGACTCCCACTTTATTCTGTCCGCAGCAGGAAATGAATAAACAACCGGAAACCTTTTGGGGATTTAAAACCATCTTGTCGAGCTGGCCCAGACTTTCTCAAACAGAGATGGAGGAACGTTACATCAGCTTTCATTATATATCTATATATACCCCTTTGTCAGGAACAGCAGGGTCCTCAGTGATGTTAATATGTCCTTAATATCCACAATCATGTACTGAATGCTCCTTGCCAATATTGGATCTAATCAGGAAATATTATGGCCGACATAGGAATCAGTATCCGAGTCAGTATCGATGTGTAGTAACATTTTTGCGGGCCTGAGTGAAAAGAAGCATAGCCATGAACATCACATCTTTTCTCTACGTCTGTGTCTGGGACACAGATTTATCCAACCTCACTCTGATATTACTGAAACTTTCACCCAGTCAGTTATTGGTGGTGCCAACAGGGCCACCATCATATGTCTGCATTCCTAATATAGTTTCCTCTTGGGAAAAACATTCAGCCACCGACATGTTGACACACATGTACCAAGTACCCACAGACACATCGGCTTATGGGGGATAGACCTACAGTAAATCTGTCAGAGGGACAGAGAGGATTTTTCAGCTCACAATCCAGCGCCAAAAGTACACAGTCTGGGAAATAATAAACTCTATAGTGATAGACTTGTTACGCTCTATAGATGTGCTGGTGAGGTGAGGAAGAAGCCCCGCCGCTGTAATGGCACGCTTCTGTCCCGCTCAGAAACAAATAATTAATTACGCTGGCGGGGTAAGTACAGTGCCCAGGCACTAATGTCCACTTTTGCCAGCCTTTTGTGAGGAATTTATGCTGCCCAGGGTGCCCCCCTTCCCCACCCACACGCCCTGCACCCTGCAGTGCCTGTGTTTGTGTGGGAGCATGGCGCACAGCATTCCGCTCGCTGCGTGGTACCTCAGAATGCCGTCACTGGAGAAGAAGTCTTCTGTTCTTCTGCTACTCGCCTGTCTTCTGACTTCTGGCTCTGTAAGGGGGTGATGGCAGGCTACGGGAGTGGGCATCTAGGCGTACCTAGCGATCAGCACCCTCAGGAGCTAATGGTGTCCTGTCAGCCAGAAGCAGAGCCATTGAACTCACTAGAATTTGGTCATACTTCTCTCCCCTAAGTTCCACGAAGCAGGGAGACTGTTGCCAGCAGCCTCCCTGAAAATAAGAAAAACTAACATAAGTCTTTTCAGAGAAACTCAGTAGAGCTCCCCTGTAGTGCATCCAGTCTCACTGGGCACAATTCTAAAACTGGAGTCTGGAGGAGGGCAGAGCCGAAACTAGGGAGGGGCTAGGGGGGCATGTGACCCGGGCACGGGATTTGATAGGGCGCTGGGATCAGCTGGGTCTGAAACAGCAGAGAATCTATTGAAGAAAAATGGGATTTGTAGTCATGTGTGCTACTGCTTAGACTTTATGCAGTAGCATAGAGACTACAAATCCCATGAGGCATTGCAGAAAGCTGGCCACGGCTGCTGGAGCTAGGGAGTCAGGGTAACGTCTAGTTTCCCTTCCTAAGCAGCGGCGGCAAGCCCAAAAAAGTATACTGCCCGCCCGCACGAGCTACGAATGTGGTCAGCTACTGACCTTTTTCTGGCCCCACACAGCATTGCATTCAGCCCAACAGCACAGTGATGGATGGAAGCAGGACAGCGAGAGACGGAGGTAAAACACACACACATATTCACTGTGACTGGTGTTAACCCCTGCAGCTCATTCAAACTACTGCTCATTTTCACCACTGTGACAGCTACAGATATACAGATATATACAGATATATATATATATATTCCATAGACAAAAAACCTTACGGTTTCACATGTCCCATTAAGGCTTCTTAGACATGATCGAAATTTCAGAAACCTGTTGTAACTCTTCCACTCAAACTCCAAAAAGCAATGAAATTCCGATCATTAAGGCTGACGCCTTAATGGACGTGTTCCTTGCGCAATACAGATATGGTATGCCATCACAGCCTGTGGGTAAGTGCAGATTCAGCACTCTCACAGAGTGAGATTGCTGTCACTCACACAATGGTGGAGCTGCTAATTCACAGATTTGTGTGCTCATTGGAATACACACATGCAGTCTATGCAACTGAAGGTCTGAGCAGTTTTGTGGTGCTCCCATCCCACACAGTGCCCACAACCATCCCATTCGGTCACCACAACAATCCCACCGTGTTACAACAGCTTCTCACTCCATACATCCATCTCACTTAGTATACACATTTAGCTCCCTCAAAATATCTTGGTTAATTGCTAAAACTATAATACCACATCTACTGTCTATGCATCTACACTTGCTTCCCCTATACACCTCCATGCTGCTGTCTTCCCCTATCCCTACTGCTGTGTTCTCCCATCTGTGCTAGTCTGTACTAACTTATCTGCACCATCTGTCTTTCCGCACCTGTGCCTTGTCTGTATCACCGTTTCCTTCTCTCTGTACTGCTCAGTGTTTCCCTCTTCAACGTCACTCTGTCTCCTCCAGTACAGGGCACACTGTCTTCTCTCCCATCTGCACCAGTTTTCTACCCATCCAAGCCAGTGTTTTCAACCCATCTGCACCATTTCCCCCATCTGCACCGCTCTGTCTCCCTTCCCATACTTTGTGCTTAATCTACCCCCTATCCACACCACTCTTACCCCATTCATGTAGCCGACATCCTGAAGGTAAATTTCGTGGGTCCTGCGCTCTTGGCAGGGAAATAACCGCCACAGCCCACCCCCCAGTGGTCCGGAAACGCCTCTGTTGTGCAGACCATGCCCTGCCAATGGCATTCTAACGCTGTTTGCACACCCCCTCCTTCCCCGCAACCCACTCTGCCTATCAATCAGGCAGGGTGATCGCAGCCAGTGAGATGCTGATAGCATCTCACTGGGCTCCTGGGGTACGTACGCGCAGTGCAGCCATTGCACGTGCGCACCTCAAACTAATTCAGACTGCGATCGCTGCTGCTGCGGTCTGAATTACCCCGTGTTTCTTTGCCCCCCCCCATCAGTGCTGCTTAGTGTTCCCTCTATCCACACACTTCTGTTCCCCCATCCACACCGCTCTCCTCCCTTCAATCAACAACACTCATACCTCATCTGAGCAGCTTTGTCTTCCGCTCAGACCTTCAGTTGCATAGACTGCATGTGTGTATTCCAATGAGCACACAAATCTGTGAATTAGCAGCTCCACCATTGTGTGAGTGACAGCAATCTCACTCTGTGAGAGTGCTGAATCTGCACTTACCCACAGGCTGTGATGGCATACCATATCTGTATTGCGCAAGGAACACGTCCATTAAGGCGTCAGCCTTAATGATCGGAATTTCATTGCTTTTTGGAGTTTGAGTGGAAGAGTTACAACAGGTTTCTGAAATTTCGATCATGTCTAAGAAGCCTTAATGGGACATGTGAAACCGTAAGGTTTTTTGTCTATGGAATTTCATTGCTTTTTTTAAATTTATTTTTTTTATTCAGAAATGTAAAATTTCACTGTAAAAATAAACATTTTGATTTTTTAAATGTTTAATGAAAATTTTCGTATAACATCACTGTTCTGTGCAAAATAATTTTATTTACCAAACCGAATTGTTTAAGGTCCGTACACACTTAACGATTTGATGAGCGACGTCGCTCATTTTCCCCCTCCTTAAGCGACGTCGCTCGTTTTATCGTTAAGTGTATATGCCACTAGCGACGAACGATGCGCTGCCCCGCGGGTCGGTAACAATCATCGCTGTCGGTAGGGCATGCATGAAGGATGTGGACTGTCGTCCACGACCTTCATGCAGGGCTGGCGGGGGCGTGACGTCACTGAGTGATATGAGCGGTCATATCGCTCAGTGTGTACAGTCGGCCGCCGGCCGGCCGGCCCGAGAGGGGGAAACATTAGACGATGTCGCTCACAGAGCGACATCGTTTAATGTGTATGGGGCTTTAGACTTTGGTCAAAATATTTTGCTGCCTTTGCAGCTGATGCAGGGAGGGGGGTAGGCGGCAGCAGCCTGTAACTGAGGCTGGAGGTAGGCGTGAAATGCATTGCTTGTACGTGTGAGTGCGTGGTGTCAGGTGCTGCGCGTGTATATGTGTGTGTGTCAGGTGCTGCCTGTGTATGTGTGTCAGGTCCTGTGTGTGTGTGTGTGTGTGTGTGTCAGGTGCTGCGTGTATATATGAGTGTGTCTGATGGTGCGTGTGTATGCGTCAGCTGCCGCACGTGGGTGTGTGTCAGGTGTTGCGGGTGTATATGTGTGTGAGTATCAGGTGCTCCGCGTGTGTACAAGTGTATGTCTGGTGCTGCGCATGAATACGTATGTCTGTGTCAGGTGCTGCGCGTGTACATGAGTGTGCGTCAGGTGCTGCGCGTGTACATGAGTGTGCGTCAGGTTCTGCGTGTGTACATGAGTGTGCATTAGGTGCTGCGCGTGTACATGAGTGTGCGTCAGGTGCTACGCGTGTACATGTGTGTGCGTCAGGTGCTACGCGTGTCTGTGTGTGAGTAAGGTGCTGCGTGTGTATGTGTGTCAGGTGCTGCATGTGTATATTAGTGTCTGATGGTGTGCGTGTATATGTATGTGTCAGGTGCTGCGTGTATATGTATGTGTCAGGTGCTGCGTGTACATGCATGTGTCAGGTGCTGCATGTTTATTTTATTGTGTCTGATGCTACGTGTGTGTGTCAGGTGCCGCATGTGTATATGTGTGTGTGTCAGGTGTTGCGCGTGTATGTGTGTGTCAGGTGCTGCATGTTTATTTTATTGTGTCTGATGCTACGTGTGTGTGTGTGTGTGTGTGTGTGTGTGTGTGTGTGTGTGTGTCAGGTGCTGCACGTGTATGTGTGTGTGTCAGGTGTTGCGCGTGTATGTGTATGTCAGGTGCCGTTCCCCTTCTTCCCATCCCAGCTCTCTCTGTAGAATACAGCTCTGCACCCAGAGAGAGGGAAAGACCAGGGGGCTGATCATTGCACTGCTCACTTTTTGGTCATGAGTTCGGCCTCCTGTTTCTTCCAGTGCTGTGTTCCTGCAGCCCAGCCCTCCCTGTTGTGCCAGAGAATCAGCCCTTCCTTCCCCTGCCAGAGAGAGAGAGCCCGAGGCAGAGACACTCTTCCCGTAGCTGGCCTACCCCCAGTACTTCAGCACTGGCCATGCGGCAGTCAACAAAGGAGACCAGCAGGGGGTCCTGGCAGCATCAGCTGTGGCCGCAGCTGAATTGGGGAGGCCTGCAGTGTCTGAGGTGGGCAGCACTTCCTCCGCCGCTGTCACCTTCCCCTGCCGGAGAGAAAGCCAGAGACATACCCTTCCTGCAGCTGGGCTACCCCTAGTACCTCAGCGCTGGCCAGGCAGAAGTCTATGGAGGGGACCGGCAGGGGTTTCGGGCCGCAGCAGCAGCGGCCGCAGCCAGATCAGGGAGGCCTGCAGGGTCAGAGCTGGGCAGCACTTCCACCAACACTGTCACCTCTGTGCTGGGCATGTACACCAGTCCGTACGGACGGAGGTGTCCACAACAGGCAGCAGTATAATGAGTCAGACAAACTCATTACACGCTGCCCACTGCTGCGCCGCATGCCCTCGATGGAGGAAGCCTAGATGCGGTCCCCAGCAGCAGCGAGGGAGAAGGGTGATAACATCACCCTTCAACCCGGCACCTCACAATCAGCTGGGGATCTGCAGTAGCTTCATCTCTCTCTTCCTCTCCCTCTCTGACAGCACAGCAGCCCCTCTGGGTCCCATGTAGCTCTGCCCCCCTGCTCACAGATCACTCGGCCTCTCCTGATTAAAAAGAAAATAAGAGCCTGACCTGCTGCTCAGATGCGAGGAGGGGACGGGCGGTAGGTCCTCTGTGAGTGCACTACACAGCAAAATTAACTGACTCCTCACAACAGTGTGGACTGCGGGCGACGTCAGACGCCAATTTGGGTGTGCTTGCTGCACTACCTGCCCATCAAGCCCAACGTGGTGCCATGGTGCCAGCCCCGCCCACTATCCGGATTCCATTTTGTATTAGGAATCCTATAACAGCATTCCGACATCCCTCCCTATGACGCTGCCATCCATACACTGCCGCTCTCATACATCCGCACACTGCCGCTCTCACACAACTGTACACTGAAGCTCTCATACATCCATACACTGCCGCTCATACATCCGTACAACCCCGCTCTCATACATCCGTACAACCCCGCTCTCATACATCCGCACACTGCCGCTCTCATACATCCGTACAACCCCGCTCTCATACAGCCGCACACTGCCGCTCTCATACAGCCGCACACTGCCGCTCTCATACAGCCGCACACTGCCGCTCTCATACAGCCGCACACTGCCGCTCTCATACAGCCGCACACTGCCGCTCTCATACAGCCGCACACTGCCGCTCTCATACAGCCGCACACTGCCGCTCTCATACAGCCGCACACTGCCGCTCTCATACAGCCGCACACTGCCGCTCTCATACAGCCGCACACTGCCGCTCTCATACAGCCGCACACCGCCGCTCTCATACAGCCGCACACCGCCGCTCTCATACAGCCGCACACCGCCGCTCTCATACAGCCGCACACCGCCGCTCTCATACAGCCGCACACCGCCGCTCTCATACAGCCGCACACCACCGCACTCATGCATCCGCACACCACCGCACTCATGCATCCGCACACCACCGCACTCATGCATCCACACACCACCGCACTCATGCATCCACACACCACCGCACTCATGCATCCACACACCACCGCACTCATGCATCCACACACCACCGCACTCATGCATCCACACACCACCGCACTCATGCATCCACACACCACCGCACTCATGCATCCACACACCACCGCACTCATGCATCCACACACTACCGCCCTCATACATCCACACACCACCGCACTCATACATCCACACACCACCGCACTCATACATCCACACACCACCGCACTCATACATCCACACACCGACGCAGTTATACAGCCGTACACTGCCGCTCTCATACAGCCGTACACTGCCGCTCTCATACATTCGCACACTGCCGCACTCATACAGCCGCACTCATACAGCCGCACACTGACGCTCTCATACAGCCGCACACTGCCGCTCTCATACAGCCGTACACTGCCGCTCTCATACAGCCGTACAACCCCGCTCTCATACATCCGCACACTGCTGCTCTCATACAGCCGCACACCGACGCAGTTATACAGCCGTACACTGCCGCTTTCATACATCCGCACACTGCCGCACTCTTACAGCCGCACACTGCCGCTCTCATACATCCACACACCGCCGCACACCACCACACGCATACAGCCGCACATCATCGCACTCATACAGCCGCACACCGACGCAGTTATACAGCCGTACATTGCCGCTCTCATACATCCGCACACTGCCGCTCTCTACATCCGCACACTGCCGCTCTCTACATCCGCACACTGCCGCTCTCTACATCCGCACACTGCCGCTCTCTACATCCGCACACTGCCGCTCTCATACATCCGCACACTGCCGCTCTCATACAGCCGTACACTATCGCTCTCATACATCCAACCACTTCCACTCACATCTATACATACATCTACACATCCAATCCCCGCGCAAGGGAACACTGAAATCACTATCACTTTTCCCCGGGGTGTGACCACAGCCAGCCACTACTCCGGCCACCTTCTTGTGACACCAAAATGCATCTTACCTATCATCAGGGTGGTGCTGCTGCTGGGGGCGGGTTGCTGCCTCAGTCTCCTGGTTGGTGCTGCGATTGGAGGGGGTACTGCTTCCCTGTGCTGCCACTGTCTCCCGGATCATCGTGCCGCTGGCTGAATTGCAGCTTGACGCTACTGCTGCCGGGAGTAACAGCTTCCTGACTGTTGTTGCTGGTGGCTGCCTACTGCTCATTGCCGCCGGAACACTGACCGGCTCGGCAGTGATGCTGGCGGAGGAGTAGTGGCGGTGGGGTGGGGGGTGCCTGCTCCCTTCCCTCGAGCATGCCGCAGTGCAAAAAAATAAATAATAAATAGAGAGCATACCAGGGTGAGAGTCTGTATGGATCACAGTGATTACACGGGGCACAGCATAAGGACACCTTGCTGTGAGGGGCTCTGCCCACACAGATTGCTGCACCCTCTCTGATGTCAGCCGCTGCCCTCTCGTTCTCTGGGCGGCCAGTT